>NC_057794.1:565970673-566269824 GCF_018294505.1 Triticum aestivum
TCGCTAAAATTTGTATTTATGTTTTTCTGCATCATTTTCTATTTTTACGAATTAAATATGTATACATATATTTATCTAATGCATGGAGTATTTTTTTCCCTACTAATGAATATATATTTAGGTATTTTAAAATAGTTATATCTGTGGATAGTGGAATATATTTAATTATTCTAACATATTGTACCTTTATATCCATCGAAACATTTTTTTCAGCAGGGTTTTATTTGCCCATGTGTGTCTAACAAAATATACACATCATGTTTGTAAATTATTTCGAATAGTAAAAGAATTTATACAAAATTTAATATGCACCATCTTTGCATTCCATGAACCTTTATTTTTCTTTAAAACAAATTAAAATTATTCACAGATTTCGTGGGGCCAAACGTCACTAAGATATAGTAGCCCGGATGACCTTTGAATTCGAACCATGTGACATGTGTGGTAAGCAATCCAAACTATTCTGAAAAAAAAAAGACCTTTGAATTCAAACAAAAACAGATGAAAAGAAATTCTGTAGTTTTTATGTTAAGTTGAAGACGGTCACGGCCATTTCAAACGTTGAATCGATTGGGAAATAAATCCCCCGGAAAAAAGAAAAAGAATGGGAAATAAATACATTTTGGCTGAGCCATACAGGTAGGTTGGCTGGGCCTGGCTTGAGCCATACAGGTAGGTCACCCGCTCCCATTCGGGCTTCCACGCTGCACTCCCTAAAAAAAACTCCACCCGCACAGCAGCCAGAGCGGCGAGCTGCTCACCGGCGAAGCGCGGCGCGGACGGCCAATCGACCCCGCTCCGGCGCGATCTCTCCGGTACCCACCTCTTCCTTCTCACCTCATCGTCCGGCGTACTCTTTTGCTCGCTCACCGGAGTTCTCTTCCTTGCTCCCGCCATTTCCGCTAGCTATGCACGCCAGGTGTTCGACGTATTGCTTGCCGGGTCTGGGACTGGTTGCGATGTACGATAACATGATCTTGTTGCTTTTCTGCAGGACTGATGGAAGCAGACAAGAAACCACGCTCGCAGCCCCGGTCACCGTGGTCAGACCTCCCGCTGGACATAGGAGGCGTGGTGTTCAGCCGGCTCCCCCGGTACGCCGACCGCGCCGCCTTTGCTCTGGTGTGCCCGCAGTGGCGTGACGCCGCGAGGCGGCAGATCCTGACCCTGCCACTGCCGGTGCTCGCGCTCCCAGACGGCACCTTCTACAGCATCTTCTACCCTACGCTCTATTCCTTCCCTGGCTGCGGCTTCGCGGGGTACGAGAGTGTTTGTGACAGCTGGCTCGTGTTCCCACGTGACGACGGCTGCTTCCTGGTCAATCCATTCTCCAGGGCCACCTTCATGCTCCCTGCTCTCTCCAGCGTCCGACTCCGGCCTCCAAATGCAGTCGCTAAGTGGTCACTCGAGGATGGGTCAAAAGTTGCTGACCCTTACACCACATGGATGCATATCAATACGGAAAAGCTGCACATAAGTAAGCTACTCCTGTGCTCGCCAAACCTTGTTGCTGCACTGGTTGGCATTGGACACACCAGCCAGATTCTAATGTGCCAGCCAGGGGCCTCGTCGTGGTCAGTGCGTGCTTATGATCAGTGTAAGGGGTTCGAAGACATGGCATTCTACCAGGGAAAGCTCTACGCCATTGCCAATGACGAGAACCTCCTTGTGGTGAACATCAGCCAGGACCATAGCACCGGCGATCCACAGGTTTCTCGGATTGGACAAATCATCAAGGGTGAGCCATGGTATCCAGCTGTGTTTGAGGACGACACTATGTGCTGCAAGAAGCTTTACCTGGTTGAATCGCATGGGGTGTTGCTGATGGCACGAAGGACAATCATGTGCCAGGTACCTGGACCTGGAGCGGTGCCTATTGAAGTTGCTGGACTGACTGGGTTTGAGGTTTACAAGGCCGACTTTGAGCATTCACGGTGGGTCAAGGTATCGACCGTGGGGGATGACCAACTGCTGTTTCTAGGGCGAAGGTGCTCCAGGGCCATGTCTGTGTCTCAGTACAGGTTGCCTGGTGATTATATCCTCTTCTTGGATGATGATGAGGAGAATCGTATGGACTACTGCTACGACAGGGAGAACACTTCTTTCGGCGCCTATAAAATGGGATCCGACGGTGTCCTTTTCCCTCATCCCTATATCTCCTGGAAGCTTTGCGATGAGATGCGTCTGGCTGCATGGCTCTTCCCTCGGGACCGATGAGAATGAGTCGTAATGCTATATATATGCAAGCTGCTCCCAGGTTATCTGGCCATGCTATAAATGTTGTTGTTCCGGGGTTATTTTGCAACCTGCTCATAGGTTATCTATATATCTGACGGTGGTATATATGTATGGTGGTTGGTATAGTGTTCACTGGTTTACCTACAAGACGTGAAATGCGTTAGTAGTATTGCTACTATCTATCTATCTGAACTTTGTTACTCTGTTTAGTGTTGTTTGTTAATCAGCGCTTGTCTGAAGTTATTATGGTGGTTTTTGATTAGTAACGTGGCCTATGAAAGATCTTAAAACGCACCATCGCTTATCTGAATCTTTGTCACTGTGGTCTCTCTTTTTCTTTCTTTCCTTTTTTGCGATGAATTGGCATGGTGGTCTTTTTTTTTTGGCTGAAATTGCTACAGTACCTTGTAATGCATCCTGAGCTGCTTGTCAGGTGCGTTTGATTTGATTTGAGATTCAGCTAGTCAGTGCTCCGGAAATATTTTATCTGTGCAATTGCAGTTAATTTATTGCTCCCTTCACCGAGTGATAGTGACAAATTGGAATTGCCATACCTGACAGCCACCTTTTTCGTGCTGTGATTTCAAAAGCACGAAGTTTATTTTTCCCGCAAAAAAAGCATGAAGTTTATTTGAGTGGCTACTTATGAACCCAGTGATGCTAAAATGGATATGCCTAGAACAGAGAGGGGTGCAGTGCCATTAGAATGAACTGTAGGTGTTGTTTGCACTGCGCCAGAGAGCATCTGGTGCATGTCTCCTTTGCTTATTTCATACTCCCTCCGTCCAAAATTATCGCGTCTTAGATTTATCTAGATACAGTTGTATCTAACACATCTAAGACAAGTAATTTGGAATGGAGGGAGTACTCTTAGATTTCTATTTCTACAATTGTGTCCAAAGGATAATAGTTTTGTAACTTTTGTTACCCCAGTACACGCAGACCATAACCCTGCAGAACAAATTAAACTTGGAACAGGATCAGATCAGCTAAGTGATTTCCAGTGCTTATCTAGCCATGTTTCCAGGAATCATGTTAAATATGTATGCACACCTGGACCTAGATTTATTAACATTCCGGCAATCGCATCTTCTTCTTGGATGATGACGACGAGTATCGTATGGACTACTATTACAACGAGGAGAACACATCATACGGCGCCTATGACATGACTCAGCAGCGTCTCTTCCCCTCATCCAATGATTTCCTGGAAGCGCCGCATTGAGACACGTCTGGCAGCATGGCTCTTTCCTCAGGACTGAAGTGAAGGTGTTATATTGTTGTTGGGTTGTGGCTATACAAGCTGCTCTCATGTTATCTGACCATGCTATAGATGTTGTCCAGTGTTTATTTTGCAATCTGGTCACATGGTATATCTATCTGACATTCTGACTGGTATGTATGGCGGTTGCTAATGTGTTTTGGTGGTCCCATGCAAGCCGTGATATACGTTGGTATTTAACTTGCTTACCCTGTGTCCCTGTCAGTTGCGATGTATCGTCAATCGTCAGTTGTCTGAACTTAATACTATGTTGCTATGTATCATCAACATGTTAAATGTATTGGTTTTCAATCAATACTGCGGTTGTTGCTCTGCCTATAAAGATCAAAAATACATCTATCTAAATCATGTAGTGATGGTCCCTTTTTTTCATGTGATGTCGACTCCCTATAGTAACTAACTCTGTAGTGGTAGATTTGTTTTGCAAGTTGCTCAGTTTTTATGATATTTAACTTGTGATGAACCTTGCGCGGTTGTGCTTCTAGTGTAGTTTGATTGAATTTGGGGATCCAGTCAGTGGTCCGGGGTAGTTTCATCTGTGCATTCGCAGTTTTTTTTTTTTTGTCTCCTTCACAGGTCGAAGCCGACATAAATTGAAATTGATATATTTGCTCCAGGGTTGTTTCCACTGCATCTGGGAGCATCTGGTACACTCATGCGTTTGTTTTTCTACACGTGTCCAGAAAATAATAATACAGAGAGATATTGTTACCTCAGTAGACGGATTCCATAGCCCTGCAAAATATATTAAACTTGGAGCATGATCTGTTTAGCTAAGTGATTTCCAGTACCTATCTGGTCATGTTTGCTGGGAAGCTTCTGAACTCACATTCGATATCCGCTCTTTGCAAAATGGATCTCTCTTGCTAGGCGAGCCCAGCAAGCATCTCTTTCTTGGAGTTTCGTTTTTGGTTTTTTGCTTCTTCTTCGTCTTGGTTTTCTTTCTCTGTATTTTACATTTTTTTCAATTCTGTAAATTTATATCCATTTGTGTTTCTTTTTAGTAGTTACTTTATTCTATCTTTTTTTCTTGTCCTTTTATAAGGAACTTTTTTTCTTCTTTTTATCCGGTTGCCAGGTGAAAATCCTATTGACTCACACTCGTTGTGTGGAATAAGCATGGTCAACATAATTTTGTATTGCCACGGGCCTGACTAATTTTAGCTAGGGCGGGACTTTGTTTTTGATTTCTTTTTTTGGAATTTATTTTCTTCTTTTTATGGATTTCATAAATGGTAATGCTAACTGGTGAATGTTCGCTGAGAAGGAACTCTCAGGGAATGCACACGCAACCACTTGATCGGGGATCAAACGATGACAGGTTTTGGAAAATATTGCCTTCTCTAGGAAGGGATTTCCATGCTTGTCTGAACAAATTGCCATCCCCTACAACTAAAATTGTCATAGAAATCATTCGCAAATGACATCCTCCCCAGCGAACGTTCCCAGCTAATAGGGTCCTTTCATAAATTAATTAATTTGGTTTTCCCTTTTGTTTGTTTTTTCTTCAATTCCTTTACTGTTTTTTGTTTTCCGGTCGTTAAATTTGTTCTTTATGTTTTTCTGCATCATTTTCTATTTTAATGAATTAGACATGTATGAATATATTTCCTACTAATGAACATATCTTTACAAAATTTTAAAAATAGTGATATCTATGGATAGTGGAATATATTTAATTATTTTATTATACTGTACATTTTATATCAATCGAAGTAATGTTTTTACACAGAGTTTTATTTGTCCATGTGTGTCTGAAAAAAAATTCACATCACATTTGTAAATTATCTCGAATACTAAAACTGGTTTATACAAAACTAGTAAATGTGCCCGTGCGTTGCAACGGGAGGAAAGAAAACTTCACACACCTCTAGCGACCTATCAAAAACTCTGAGGTGCAAGTCTCTATTGAACTTATTCAAAGATTAGATGTGACTTGCTGAGATAACAACCAGGTACCTTGAAGATTCTCACCAGAACACCCAAGCAAAAAAGAAGAGTATTTGATAGGATTGTGCTTTCATACACAACAATCAGGTATGTGGTTAAGCTCAAAGTAAGCTATACTGGCAGCTAATAATGATGCAAACTCCTTAGTTTCTGATCAAGCAGTACGCCTTTCCACTCCTCTATCCCTTTCAAAAGAAAAGAGAAAGATAAGGTTAAATTCAGATGTCCTGTGTTGCATTGATGATCTGGTAGATCCTTTTCCTATGCAATATCTCAAGCCATATATGATCGCTCTTACTCTGAACTGCAAGAGAGCATCCCGTGTCCACACACCGAGATGCACGAGCACATGCGCGCTTGCGTGCGCCTACAACTTACCCCCTGACGGACAACTCCCGTCATGAAACTGGAGCACGGAAACTGAATTGACCAGCAGCAGAACATCAAACAGTCTAAATTCAATGCACCAGAGGAGTATGTTTTATCTCTCCCGTTGTTTCTGTCCTCACGAAATCCTCACTTCTCCTTGTCGCCATCCTCCACATCAAGTGCCCCCGACCCTTCTTTGAGGCAACACAGCAGGCAGGCAGCAGGCTGGACACAGCAGCGAGAGAGGTAGAGGATTGAAGAGGGCTTCACTTCCCGGGTTTTATGGGTCGCTGAAGCTTCAATGAATGACCTGAAGAGAAAGGGAACACCAACTCTCAACATTCCAAGTAATACAAACTAAAATAAAGTAAATTCATGCACAACGATGAATCATGTGACAAAAATTTTAATCAGACCAAATGAGTATTTTATTATCAAGAAAAGGACATACAATTCCTAGTATCGTGTGTCAGTTCCGGTATACTTCATCAGTTTACTCAATAATAACATTACACCAACTTCAAAAATTAAGTACCATAGTGGAACTTAATGAAAGTATCAGAGAATAGAACAGGTCTATTGATTACGCGTACTTGATTGTTGCTCCTTCTTTACCAATAATTCCACCGCAAGAGCTATTAGGAACTACAAGTCTAAATTTAGGCCTAGCTTCAGCTTCATTGGATTCTTCACCCTGGAAAATAACAGGAGAATATCAGTTATCAAACAATGGCAACATGGTCCTACAGACATGACCATTTGCAAAACAAATTGTTTTACCTCTGATAATAGTTTCTCCAGAACCAACTCCATGGCCTTAACTACTTCGTCAAACAGTCGAGAGACCATTATGATTCTATCATTTGTACCAGGGTAAAACTCATGGCTGCGCGATAAAGTGGGTATGCTAGCAGCTATAGATTATTACAGCGACAAATTGCAAACTACACGTAATAACACCGACCCGACTGCTTTCCTAGACTATTGGCTGCAATGATTTTACTAATCATGAATAACATATTCTAGTATTAAATAAAGAAAACATGCAGCTTGGATTCGACACAAAATTAGAGCATTGCATTTGAAACAGACATTAGGGCTGGTGTATCAATTTGGATGCTAGCCATACCATCAACTATAAATCTTCCTGCGTCTGCATCTTTCAGAAGGATACTATACTGTTGTGATACATAACAAACAATAAATCAGAAGTTAGATCCATCAGTGGATATGCTAGGATGTCTAAGGAGAATAAATTTTCCATTCATTCTATACCTTTGCAGACTCAGCTACAATTTCTGGAAGTTCATTAGCCATAACATCATTCAAAGCCTACATCCAATTTGCAACCAGAACTACCTATATAATCGGCATTTAATTATACAGTTTATGCTAAGAACCTGAGTAGCAGTAGAAAAATGAATCACCGAATGGTTATTTCACAACATTGCTCAAGCCTTAACATCATCAAAGCCGGCGACGAACTTATAACCAGAAGTACCTAGTATTATTTTACTGGCTTATGCTAAGCATCTTAGTAGCAGTAGAAAGAGTAATCGTTAAATGGTTATTTCACAAGGTTGCTCAAACTGTAAAAGGTCGTATTTCTATCAGTTCTGGACCTTCTGGTGACACCAATAAAATGTAATTTCTCGATCTAGTCTGAAGTCTATAATTGTCCATGGAAGAGAACAGAAATGTAAATAAAATTTATTATGAGCATGCTATATATTGCTTTTTGCCAGCTCATGATTCAATATGTTCAAACAGCAAAAACATGTGTTCTTTTAATTCAAACTACAATGTCGAGCAAACCTACCAAAATTTATCTTTTTCTTCTTATTTTTATATTTAAATTTATATATTAATTAACTCCATGGCATATAAATTCCCATGCTAAAGGAAGCGTTCCAAGAACCACATCACCTGCTCCCAAGTGAATCTCTTATGAATCAACAACATACATGAAGCTCGTAGCGGGTGCTCTGGAACAGGGTTTATCATCTATGAATAGAACTTCGTTAATGGTATAAGAGACTCCAGAATGGCTGCTCTGGAAAGTACTTCATGTAGGTTGCTGATCAAATAAATAATTAAACATAAAAAATAAGAAGAGAAAGCATGGAAAAAGATGTTATTTGAGTAATTACTACCAGGCAGAAAACTCCTACTGTCCATGAATTACAGATAATTCTTATTGTACCATGAGTCATGCATGAACAAAAATCCCCTGCAAAGAACTACAGAAATACTGTAAGAAATTGTAGAAACTGAATTCATGTATTGACAGAGATCCAAAGTCCGCAAGATGATAATGAGGGAAACACCAATGGACTGAAAACATTAGCAAACATAGACGCGACAGCTTTTTGGCAAGTCCCAATTCCCAAGCCTAAATATTAAGGAACACGTGGCTAACTACATCAACTTGTTTACCACTATTCATGTCAGGTGACACCACCATCCTCCTCGCCACGCTGCTGATTGCTAGATGTCCCCATCTCCTTGTTTTTTCTCTTGTAGGTCAATCCTCTTGTTGTAATGTTTCACGTGGCATACCAGTCCTCTCCCTGAGTTATCATCCTTGCACATCTTTACCTCCGATGCTTCCCCTCCCCATCTTATTGTTGTCAATCAACTCATCCTCAAGACTGAAAGGAGCAAACCATCGGATTATTTCCCAGAGAAATGGACTGGTCTTCTTCCCATCGGTGTCCTTCTGCTACACACGCAACTTGGACCCTTGTAGCCATTGCGTTGTGCCAGTCTCCAGAGATGGTGGCAGCAGCGCCTTGTGCTCGCCGGCGTCCTCCTTTGAGACTTTCTGCCATGGTCATGGACGCCCAGAACACCGCTGTCGGAGCAGGCAAGGGAGAAGAGGCCGGGTTCTTACCATATCCGCCATTGCAAGGTAACACAACTGGACGAATCAATTACTTGCATCATGTTTCTTCTTCAGACATGGCACAACCCTTAATAGAGGAGGAGAAAGCGACCTTATGGGGTGAGTGACCGTGGTTCGGCTGGATGAATCTGCCGGCGTCGAGCTTGAGTTCGGACTCGATGAAATTCTGGTTGAGCTTGTCACCACAGGCCAAGCACACCCTCAGCAATTAGCTCATGGAGCTTGGTGCAGCGTTGTGGGCCGATGACGCACGGCAATGTGGCATGGCTGGGAGGAAGGGGGTCCAGTGGGGCGCCTACCAATTAAGGAACAATAGCAGTAGCCAAAACGCGAGGAGACGCTCACCTGGGCGAGAACCGCCGCGAAGGACATCCCCAGCGGCAGCGCGAGGCCCTTGCACGTCGTCACCGGCGCCCTTGCCGTCGCCTTCGCCGCCGTCTCCTCTCCGAGCGGACAATGGTCGCCGGCGCCGCCGCAGGTGAATCCCCTTGTGCGGCCGGGAGCGCCGAGAGGCCGAGCCGGTCGAGGACGCGGAGGAGGAGGTCCTGTCGGCCTCCGGGGAGTCGCCGGCGACGTGGGCAACCCCGTCCATCGAAAGGGGGGCCGCTGGAGTTCAAGCCCCGCCGCTGGACCTCCTCCCGCACCTCGTAGATCGCCTCCACGCCATCCCCCGAGCAGGATCCGGCCCCTGCCTCGCCTCCTAGACCGGATCTGGCCGGAGATCGTCGTCATCGCGCCCGGCATCGTCTGCATCGCAGCCCCATCTCGCTCGGAACCGGCGAGGAACACCGCCACCATGTACTTGGAGTTGAAGCTTCGCCGCTGGACCTCCTCCCGCGCCTCCTAGATCGCTCCAGCCTCGCCTCCTCGATCGGATCTGGCCGGAGATCGCAGCCGCCGCGCCGGACATCTTCTGCATCGTGGCCAGCCTCGACCTGCAGCTCGTCTTGCTCGCCAGCAACCGAATAACAAAACACAGGGTCGTTTTTGTAAGAATGACGTATATCATATATCCACTTAAAAGGGGACTGCGGGTTGAATAACAAAAAGGACAGGGACTATTTTGCAAAATCGCTAGCGAAGACGGACGACAGAAACCCAATTTTCTTTATTATTAGGTAAAGATTTTAGTATGCACCATCTTTGCATTCCATGAACCTGTTTTTTTCTTTCAAGTCTCCAGTAATACAATCGACATTGGAACTCAAATAAAAACATCTGAAAACGAAGTCTCTTTTTATTTTAAGTTGATGAAGACGGCCACGAATGGGAATTAAACAAGAACTATATTTTCCTATATTTTGTCTTTTTTAGGGGTACTACATTTTGTCTGAAATGCCCGTTGGATGAGCGCTGGGCTGGGCCTGGGCTGCACTCACTTGGTCACCCGGCCCCGTTCGGGCTCCACGCTGCACTCCCACTAAAAAAACCTCAAGTCGCACAGCAGCCAGAGCGGCGGCCAGCGGGGTACCCACCGGCGCGGCGCGGACGGCCAATCGACCATTCGACCGCTGCTGCCGGCGCGATCTCTCCGGTACCCACCTCTTCCTTCTCCCCTCATATCCCGGCCTACTCTTCTGCTCGCTCACTGGAGCTTTCTTCGCTGCTTCCGCCGTGTCCGCTGGGTATGCACGCCAGGTGTTCGACGCATTGCTTGGCGCGTTTGGGGTGGTTGCGATGTTCGAAGTACGATATCATTCGATGATGTTGTTGCTTCTTTGCAGCCTTGCAGGAATGATGGTAGCATACAAGAAACCACACCCGCAGCCACAGTCGTTGTGGTCAGACCTCCCGCTGGACATAGTAGGCCTTGTTCTCAGCCTGCTCCCCGAGTACGCCGACCGTGCCGTCTTTGCTGCGGTGTGCCCGCACTGGCGTGCGGCCGCGAGGCAGCAGCTCGTGCCCCCGCCACTGCCTCTTCTCGCGCTCCCAGACGGCACCTTCTACAGCATCTTGTACCCTAGGCTCTATTCCTTCCCTGGTTGCGGCTTTGCAGGGTACGAGAGTGTCTGTGGCAGCTGGCTCGTCTTCCCACGTGACGACGGGTGCTTCCTGGTCAATCCATTCTCCAGGGCCACCGTCACGCTCCCTGCTCTCTCCTGCGTCCGACTCCGTCCTCCAAATGCAGTCGCTAAGTGGTCACTCGAGGATGGGTCAAAAGTTGCCGACCCTTACATCACATGGATGCATATCAATACATCGGAAAAGCTGCACATAAGTAAGCTATCCCGTGCTCGCCAAACCTTGTTGCTGCACTGGTTGGCATTGGACACACCAGCCAGATTCTACTGTGCCAGCCAGGGGCCTCGTCGTGGTCAGTGCGTGCTTACGATCAGTGTAAGGGGTTCGAAGACATGGCGTTCTACCAGGGCAAGCTCTACGCCATTGCCAATGACGAGAACCTCCTTGTGGTGAACATCAGCCAGGACCATAGCACCGGCGATCCACAGGTTTCTTGGATTGGACAAATCATCAAGGGTGAGCCATGGTATCCAGTTGTGTTGGAAGACAACACTATGCCCTGCAAGAAGCTCTACCTGGTTGAATCGCATGGGGCACTGCTGATGGTACGAAGGGCAATTTGGTGCCGGGTACCTGGACCTGGAGTGCCTGGTGAAGTTATTGCTGGAGTGAGCGGGTTTGAGGTTTTCAAGGCCGACTTTGAGCATTCACGGTGGGTCAAGGTGTCGACCATGGGGGATGACCAAGTGCTGTTTCTAGGGCGAAGGTGCTCCAGGGCCATGTCTGTGTCTCAGTACGGGCTGTCGGGTGATTATATCTTCTTCTTGGATGATGATGAGGAGAATTGTACGGACTACTGCTACGACAAGGAGAACACTTCTTTCAGCGCCTATGACATGAGATCCAGCAGTGTCCTTCCGGCATGTCCCAGTATTTTCTGGAAGTGTTGTAATGAGATGCGTCTGGCTGCATGGCTCTTCCCTGAGGACCGATGAGAATGTGTCATAATGTTCTATATATGCAAGCTGCTCCGAGGTTATCTAGCCATGCTATAGATGTTGTTGTTCCGGGGTTATTCTCCAACTTTCTCATAAGTTATCTATCTGACTGCGGTAGTATATGGTGGTTGGGATAGTGTTCACTGGTTCCCCTACAATCCGTGAAATGCATTAGTAGTAGAAAATAGTAATATTGCTGCTGTCTATCTGAGCTTTGTTACTCTGCTAAGTGCTGTTTGTTCATCAGTGCTTGTCTGAAGTTGTTGTGGTGGTTACTACTATGGTGGTTTTTGATTACTAAAATGGTTGTTGCTGTGCCTACGAAAGATCTTAAAATGCATCACTGCTTAATCTTTGACTGAGTGGTCTCTCTTTTTCTTTCTTTCTTTTTCTGCGATGAGTTGGCATGGCATTCTTTTTTTTTTTTGGCTGACTACCTTGTAATGCGCATCTTGTGCTGCTCGTGAGGTCCGTTTGATTTGATTTGAGATTCAGCTAGTCAGTGCTTCGGAAGTATTTTATCTGTGCAATCGCAGTAAATTTATTGCTCCTCTTCACCGGTTGACGGCGAAATAAAATGGAATTGCCACACCTGACAGCCACCTTTTCGTGCCGTTATTTCAAAAGCACGAAGTTAATTTGAAAGGCTACTTATGAACCCAGTAATGCTAAAATGGAGCAGACAGGGGTGCAGTGCCATTAGAATGAGCTTTGGGTGTTGATTTGCACTGCGCCAGGGATCATCTGGTGCATGTCTCCTCTGCTTAATTCATACTCTTAGATTTCTCTTTCTATATTTGTGTCCAGAAAACAATAGTTTTGTAACTTTCGTTACTCCAGTGCACGCATGCCATAACCCTGCAGAACAAATTAAACTTGGAACATGATCAGATCAGCTAAGTGATTGCCAGTGCCTATCGGGTCATGTTTTCAGAGAAGTATGTGGACTCATGTTAAATATTAATGCACACCTGGACCTAGATTTATTAACATGCCGGCAAAGTAGTCAACAAGGTGTTTCAGTTTTTCCATCTATTCCTAAAAGTACTTTATCCCGATCTTGAAAAACCGAAGAACTAGCTTCATTGATTGGTCCTTTTTTTTCTTTTCCTTTTTGCTCTCATATGTATTGTTTCTTAATTATTATTAAAAAATTGAATGAAACCTACCCGATATAATGGGTTTATGCCCTTGTGACACAATCTAAAATCTCATCAATTCCAGGCTTCGGGCTTGTATCTGATCATTTGATATTGTTCTACTTATTAATATCACATGTTCCCTCTGTAAAGAAATATAAAAGCGTTTAGATAACTAAAGTAGTACATTTTTAAAAATAATTATGTTTGTTTATCAAATGCACTTTTTTTGTGAGGAAAAGCATGTTCGAAGATTCCTTAACTTCTTGCATACTAGTAAGTGTACACGTGCAATGCACGTCAAACCATGCAAAAAAAACTTAGTGGGATATTTAAGTGATGAGTTAGTTCAAACGTGAGCAATGTGGGTGTCAGTTTTGGCAAATTAGTGTCTAAAAAATGGTTTGGCATAGCAGGGAGTGATATATCCTAGTCTGTTATAACTGTTAGGAAAAATAAGAAACGAATAAAAAAATATCATATTAATAGGTATTTCATTATTGAGAATATACACAATAAAGATTACATCAACCACAGAGTTATGAATTCACATTTCATATGATACATTTCCATAGAATTTACATATATACATGAATCAAAGGTCGACAAAAACAGACGTGCATCATGTCAAAAACACAAGTGCCCATCATCGTCGCGATGCGCTGCAACAAATAAGAGTAAAAAAACCAAAGCACCATTCCGATATTCGATTTTGAAACAGTGGGGATAGGTACCTCTTCATTCAGAAGAATATGATACAATTTATTGCCTTGATTGATCACCTGAACTTATTTCAACCTCACTGTTGCAGTGAGGATGTCCCTTATACTTGCATGTGACTGCTCAATGCTTGTAAAATCCCAACACAATGAAGAGAATGAGACCAAAAGCTATGGACAAAAAGTCGTAGAGAACAAATATGAATAAGACAACAAAATTTATGAGGTCAGGTTCTAGAAAACATTTTGAGACAGAATAGAGACAGAATATCATTTTGGCAACCTTGCTCATATGTTTTAATCAGTACAGAGTATGTACCTGAAACAGATTGCCTTTCACCACACCTTTTTTCTCCATTGATGTGCTTCTCTGTAAATGAAAGCCTATGGACAAAACAACACCCAGATTTGAGAAGCATGGAGGTTACTTTTAGTAGAAAACACAAAAGGGGCAATCATATTATCACGCTTTCTATTTGGAGTATTGTGATCAGTTAAAATAACCAATAGAAAATCATTTTATTGTACAGTATAAATCATGTTGCAAGGTAGATCATTTTATTGTACAGTAAGCTCTCCAAAAGCACCTAATTTCAGTGTACAATCCGAATTGGTAAGAATACCTATAAACATATAGGCATGGAATTTCTTAGTGCAAAGATTAAAACAACAGAATTGTGTAAACTTACAAGTTTTGCAGATTTTTTCTGAAATCGATTATTTTCTATCAGATTATTTGCTAGAACTAATATAGAGTTGGGATAGTTGACATTGATGATTAGTAGTACTACTTGGTATCTATCAATACTAGAAGAACGCCCGTGCGTTGCAACGGGGCCACATTAACTTTAAGAGTTCAATATTAATCATGTTAATAGTATATTTGATATTCTCATACATATCCATCTTATTAGGTACGGGATGTAGAGGTTAATTGTTTCCTTTATTTGGATCAACTTCCAAGTTCCAAGTTCTAAAATTACCCACGTACATGAGAACTAAATAATTTTAGTTAACAAAAGAAGACTACTACTCATGAAAAGTTAATCTGCATATTCTCCTTGACAAGTTAAAAAGGTCATATATATGTTTGCATGGCTCTCTATTCTGTAAGGTTATTACATAAAACTCTTGTTCAATTAGAAAAAAGTTATAATAAGCAGCAAACATTAAAAGAATAGGTGTCTGATTCCAGGTCGTGCTTCTCCAAATGAATGTGTCACTCACCTAAAGAACTACCAGATTACGACCAATGCCAAAATCTGGGTTGTCTTCTCCCAAGAAATTTGTACAAGCCCCTCGTCATTCTTTGTCTGATTGCATCATCTAAACCAGGCTAAATATTTTTACTTTACCCATGTGAAATTATGCATCAAGTAATCAGGTAAACAAGTATAGAATGACATGCAGATGTAACCTGACCTTTCACCTTGTTAGGGAGTCCCTTCAATCCAAGAATATACAACATCCAGAAAAAATAAAATCAATGTCATAATTAGTAATCATTTTTCAGCAACAAAAGATAAACAACAATTGGATTTTTAAAACAAAACCCACAACTACACAAGTATATTAGCACAAGTGTGGATCCTGTCCCACTATTCATTTGTTCACAAAAAAGTTCAGAATAGCAATCTTGGCGAGCCCCGTGCAAGCATCCCGTGATCTCGGCCAGGATCGATCTGCATGGCATGCTGTCGATTCTTCCAAGAGTGGGCGCTGAAAGGAACGATCCCGAACCTGCATTGTCAATCGGACAGAGCTGCATCGGCCTTCGGATCAGAGCGTGAACGGGATCGAGGAATTTGGAGGAAGTGAGGGAGTAGGATGGAAATCACGAGAACTCACCCGTATCTTGGGTCGTGTTAGTTCTTCGGGGGCTGCCACGGGCTGTCCTCGTCGCCATCGGCGACTCCGCCACTATAGCGCCATGAGCGTGGGATTGAGGGACGAAGGGAAGGAAAGAAAGCGGATTAATGACGTACCTGATGTTTGGTATGTAATAATCGGGTTAATTACTGTTATAATTCATTAAGTTTGTTTCTTTATATTACACTTTGGCGCTAGGAAGGTGGGACTCATATTGTAAAAAAAGGGAAGTTCGCACTGATGGATGAGGAGATCTCTTGCCTACGATTTCAATTACCAATTACCGAATCAGGCTACGCTGATTGCTCTCGATTTACTAAATCAGAACTTGCCAAAATATTTACATGATTGAATTGAATCGACACCTGCCAAAGCAAGCACGAATAAATGGAAGGAGAATCGGACGTGATTCGGTTTTAAGTGGGAAGAAGAAAAAGTTAAGGTGGGAGGGGTGGTGAGAGATGAGACAAAAATAAACCAAACCAAAAAAACCGACGAAACTGGGAGCCTCGGTACGAGGTTAGGCCCTGGAGTGCGTGGGGCGGGTGGGGGCCTCGGTACGAGGTTTTTTCGGTTCGTGGCGGCTCAATGTGAGGTGGGAGCAGGTACCAAAAATAACCATGAAAGGTGGGACGAAAAAAAACCTGGAAGCGAGACTACCAACTGCTCCATTAGGAGTAGAGATTGTTAGTCGAACTGAGACTGCTTACAACCATTTGCTATAGAATTTACAGGTGTACTGAAGGATATTAATCAAGAGCAGCCAAATCATTTCATATATGAAGCGAAAATCAAGAATTACTGGCATTAAGGTAATCAGTGAAAGCACATACCCGAACAAAATTTGAAGCAACCAATTTGATTACATCAATTATAAAGAGTATAGATACATCAATTATAACTGGAACTGAAGATCAGTCACACACTTGTTGAAATGGAGCAAGGTGTGATGACTTAGATTGTCAAGGATTCAGAACATGAGTGAGAATTTGAAGTACGAAGAACATACCAGGATCCTATGGGGAGAATGTGGTGGGGCCTGTCTAGGCGATTGGGCAACCGCAGCAGGTCATTGAACTTGGGAGTCTTGGCCATCAAATCCTTGACAATCTCCTCAGCCTTGTACGTCACATTACCAGCTAAGGGAGGCCCTGTATTACAGCAAGAGGTGTTCAGAAATCAGATCTTGAAAATAATGCTACACTGTATGCAGAATCATGTCAACTGATATAGAGGGAGATATGACATATGAGTCAATCGCCGAAGCTGCTTGCTGCGGAGCATGGCCACGAACATCTTGTTAAGTTTCACGGTGTCGAGGTGAGAGTTGGGTTACTTCTTGAGGCTGCACATATAATACAGATATGGGCAGAGAACATACCTTTACTATTGATGACTGCAACGCAGGGGCCGCTCCACCACGCCACTTCTCAGGCTCGCTTGCCGACTGCGACGCCGGCTAGGAGGCCTCGTGTGCCGCCCACCGGAGGCGGCCACCGCCGGCTGCTGCGGGTTTGTCGTGGCTTCCGTCACCCCACATTGCGGCTCGACGACCCAGATGGTAGCGAGATCCTGGCAGCCGGATCACACCCTGCACACGTACGCCCTCCATCACCTTGTCGTCACCCCGGACTTCTTGGCCCGCACCGACTCGTCCCCCATCCCGCCCACCGCAGCCGCTTCAGCTCGACGGGGTCGAGCAGGCGCTCCGCGGGCGTCAGCTCCCGCGCTTTCTTCTCCTGCTGCAGCGGTGCCTCGTCCCTCGCCGCGTACCACAGGACCGACCTCCCATTCCCATCTCCCCCTGCCTACTCTTACCGGTCTTCCTCGACGGGACGTGAAATAAGGGAATGGGTGCTAGGTCTCGAAGAGCCCAAGGGAGCGGACCAGCGGATGATCCCGAGGATGGCTCGGCGAGTGCAGCCGCCAGGGACGCCGACGCCGAGGGGATTCTCGTGGCCGTCACAATCGCCAGCGGCAGCATCCGCGGCAGGGGAGGACGCGTTAATTGTGCCTATTTTTCTGGAATTGATCGCTTTATTATTTTTTTCTGGCCGCGGACTACAAGGGTTCGATAGATATGGCAGAGTTTCGTCCGCCCACGTGAATTGCTAGACGTACACAGGTGAGGGTTAAGTTTTACGTTGACGGTTAGATCTAATTAGGTGGATCAGATCGTGTGGTGATATTTTCTCTCGGTAGTTTTGTGTACGTGTTTTCGGGTGCGTTTAAGAATATGTTTGCTTGTTTAATAGTAGTAGAGATATAAATAAAATCCCATGTGGCATTTCGCTTTTTAAAAATGTTTGATTTTATTTTTTTACTCACAGGTTCTTACTTCCTCACTCTAAATAGTTTTTTTCTTCTCCAAGTTCCACTGCTGCTGCTTCAAGGTATTGGGCCATGTTTGGATGTTTGGATCAGCGAGAGCAGGCCCATAAAGCTTGGCTCAATAGCACTCATTGGTCACATGGTCCCGTTCGGGCAAGCCACTCCACGTTTCTCAAAAAAAAAAAAGGGCAAGCCACTCCACTGTCCACACTCCACTCTCGCACGACAGCAGCGGCGGCGGCGGCGGACTACACACCGGCTGCGGCGCGGCGCGGACGGCAAATCGACACACACTCCCGGCGCGGCTTCTCTGGTACCCTCCTCTTCCTTCTCCCCTCACCTTACCGTCCCCTTGTGCTCGCTCAGGGGGATCCGTCCCTGCTCCCGCCATGTCCGCTGGCTATGCACGCCAGGTGCTCGACGCATTGCTTGCCGCGTTTGGGGTGGTTGTCAATGATGATGTTGCTTCTCTTCTGCAGGACTGATGGCAGAAGAGAAGAAACCACACTTGCAGCCACCGCCGTCGTGGTCAGCCCTCCCGCTGGACCTAGCAGGCCTGGTGCTCAGCCTGCTCCCCGAGTACGCCGACCGCGCCCGCTTCGCCGCGGTGTGCCCCCAGTGGCGTGCGGCCGCGAGGCAGCAGCCCCAGACCCCGCCACTGCCGCTGCTCGCGCTCCCGGACGGCACCTTCTACAGCCTCCTCTCCGGCAAACCCTTCCGCTTCCCTGGCTGCGGCTTCGCTGGGTACGAGAGCGTCTGTGGCAGCTGGCTCGTCTTCCCGCGTGACGACGGGTGCTTCCTGGTCAATCCATTCTCTGGGGCCACCGTGACGCTCCCTGCTCTCTCCAGCGTCCGACTCCGGCCTCCAAATGCAGTCGCTAAATGGTCAGGCCACAGAAGTGCAAAGATTGCCGACCCTTACATCACATGGATGCATATCAATACATCAGAACAGCTGCACATAAGTAAGCTACTCATGTGCTCGGCAAACCTTGTTGCTGCACTGGTTGGAATTGGGCACACCAGTCAGATTCTAATGTGCCAGCCAGGGGCATTGTCCTGGTCAGTGCGTGCTTATGATCAGTGTAAGAGGTTCGAAGACATGGCATTCTACCAGGGAAAGCTCTATGCCATTGCTGATGACGAGAACCTCCTTGTGGTGAACATCAGCCAGGACCATAGCACTGGTGATCCACAGGTTTCTCGGATTGGACAAGTCATTGAGGGTGAGCCATGGTATCCAGCTGTGTTTGAGGACAACACTATGCGCTGCAAGAAGCTCTACCTGGTTGAATCACATGGGGTGTTGCTGATGGCACGAAGGATGATCTTGTGCCAGGTACCTGGACCTGGATGTTAGATTTATAATCCCGTAGGATCTACTTAACAGATCGTAAGCCAGACATTAGATCACCTAATAGCACAGATCAGAGAGATGGATTAGGTTCTTACCACCAATGGAAGCAGCCATTGGTGTCGACGGTGCGAAGTCCCGTGCCTGCTCGATGCAGGCTTGATGCAGGCTCGGTGAAGAGGCTCGGTGAAGATGCACAGATCAAGCCTGCATCGAGCAGGCATGGGACTTCGCACCGTCGACACCAATGGCTGCTTCCGTTGGTGGTAAGAACCTAATCCATCTCTCTGATCTGTGCTATTAGGTGATCTAATGCCTGGCTTACGATCTGTTAAGTAGATCCTACGGGATTATAAATCTAACAATGGTGTCTTAGCATGGTTAAGCCTAGATTAGATCCCTAAGATGATCTGTTTAAGTTTGATGATCATGATTACGACCTAATGATTAAGGTTAGCCCTCTGTTAAGTCAAGTCCTAGGGTTAAGAGGTTTCTGTTTAAATGACTAATCTGCTACTGGATCAGTGCTAGTTCCTTTATGATTATCAACAAGTTATGTTAGTTTACCTGTATCACGCTTCCGCTTCAAGTAAGGTTAATTAGCACTGGTTTTGTTTCATGTTAAGAATATAGAAGGAGGGGAATCAGATGAATCACTCGTTTTTTCCCCTAATTATGAGAAACCCTAGCCCTAGAATTTTTTCCCCATTCCGAAATCCCAAAATCAGAGTTAAAATGTTGAAATTAAGAGAAAAAGGTGACGGGCTCACCCAGATGACGCCGGCTTTCGGGGTCCGCACGGCCGCCGCCGTACGCGCACGCCATGGCCGGGACGCCGCCGCCCTTCGGGGTGGCGCGCGGAATGAAGCAGCAGCCGCCGCTGCTGCGCTCACGCACGCGCGCGTCGCCTGGCCTCCGCGCCTTGCACGCCGTCGTCGCCGCCGAAAGCTTGCGCCAGCGACCGCTGGCGAAATGCCCCGCAGCCGCCGCCTGCTCGCGCCACCAAACGCCGTACTCGCGACGCCCGCAGCCACGCTCGCCGGAGGAGCGCGCCGGACTCGGTCCGCGGCACGCTGCTCCGTCGAACGCAGCCACCGCGCCGCCATGGCCGTTGTTGTGCGTCGCCGTTCCGACGATTGCGGGAACGAAATGGGGAATTGGCCCCTAGGGTTTGACCCTCGCTCGTTTTGCTCCGTGCGGGATGATCGCGGCCATCGGCCCGATCGGACGGCCGAGAGCGACGGGTGGCTCAGGGCAGGCCTTCGGGCATTATACGGGCCGCCTTCGCGGCTGGGCTTCGGCCCGAGTTGTCTTAGCCCGCAGAAAAGGCGTTTTTTTTTGTTTACTGGGCTAGGATTTAAAGAGCTGCCGTGGGTTTTGGGCTAAAATTGAAGTTTCTGTGCGTTTTCTATTTATTCAGTGTGTTTCCGTATTATGATTATTCCCAAAATGTTCTTGCACTGTTATAAATAGAAAATTGACAGAAAAATGATTCTGAAAATTATGGTTTAGTTTTCTGAATGAAATGGAACCAACGAGAAATTTTATTTAGAAAACTTTTATGAATTAATGTTTGTGTCATTTTATGGCACATTTATGTTCATCCCATGGTAATATCAATAAATGGAGAATTATTAATGTTGGAAAATTGATATTACACATGAGATTAATTTGATCATTTTTGTAATACAGACCAACGTTGTTTTACATTTTTGAATCATTTCGTTAATTCCTTATTATTTTCTGCCCAACGGTGATATAATTTGGAGTTAATTTTTGCATGAAAATTGATCAAACCAACGTAGGTTAATTTTTGTGCAATTTAATTTAATTATGATGTTCTTTTCCTTTACTTATGATATTTCGAAACATGACAGCTTCCGGTTCTCGTGGCCTCGAGATCGAGCCACTTACTGGGAATAACTTCCAATCGTGGAAGGACTCGTTGCTTTTGCACCTCGGATGGCATTAGGTTGACCTCGCACTGAGGGAAAGTAAACCAGTGGAACCTGCAAAGGGTGCCACTGGGTATGCTGAGCTTAAGAAAGATTATGATACTAAAGTTGAGAAGTGGGAGAGGTCAAACAGAATGGCGCTCCTAATTATGAACTTCTCCATCTCGACTGAGATTAAAGGGGCTATTCCTGCCAATGAAAGTGCCGCCGAATATTTGAAATCGGTGGAGAAACAATTTAAGGGCTCCGAGAAAGTGTATGCAGATGAGCTTTTGCACAAGCTGCTTGCAAAATATGACGGGCATGGAAATATGAGGGAGCACATCTTAAGTATGAGCAATGCCGCAGCAAAGCTTAAAACCATGAAGTGTGACTTGAACGAAGAGCTTCTGGTGCTCCTAGTTTTTAGGTCACTACCCTCACAATTCAATCCATTCAAGATAAACTATAACTCTCTTGAAACCAAATGGAAACTATCTGAACTCATTGCACATTGCGTTCAGGAGGAAGAGAGAATGAAGAGTGAGCAGAAAGATCAAGCTCTCCATGTTAACTCTGCAAAGAGGAAGCATGAGAACCATGCTCATAACAATAATGTGCCCAACAAAAAGCAGTATTCCAAAAAGAATCCTCCACAGCCTAAGCAATGCAACGAGGCAAGTTGTTCACGTCCCGCACCTTCAGCGGCTACTTCAGTTAATCTTACAAATGCCGCTGGAGAAAGACTTTGCAATTTTTGCAAGCAGCCAAATCATTTCAAGGCGGATTGTCCAGGTTTTCTTAAGTGGCTGAATAAAAAGGGTAAGGATGAGATCACTCGTGTAGATGAATCTCTATATGTTGATTTTTCTGAATCTACATGGTGGATTGACTCAGGTGCGACTGTTCATGTCGCAAATTCTTTGCAGGGATTCCATATAAGCCACACCCTAAAGGGAACAAGAAGACTTAATGTCGCGAATGGGAAGGAGGCTGAAGTTGAAGCCGTGGGCTCCCTCACCTTGAAGTTGCACACTGGTTTCCTACTTCAGCTCAAGGACATTCTTTATGTGCCTACTTTGATTAGGAATTTGATTTCAGTTTCATGTTTAGATGATTTTGGATTTCATTGTACCTTCGGGGAGAAACAATGTTTTTTAAAGTATTGTAATAAGGATGTTGGTCTCGCCGTCCAACGAGGCAAACTTTATATGTTAAATCTTTCCGGTTATCCTATGTGTGTGAATCTCTGTGAGATGAATATGAATGAACGCAATCATAAAAAGAATGGGAAAAGTATCAATCCTTCTTCGAAATTGTGGCATCGTCGCTTGGGCCACATTTCGAGGGGGAGAATGGAACGATTGATTAAAGAAGAAATACTTCATCCGCTAGATTTCTCTGATGCGGGCAATTGTATTGGTTGTATTAAGGGAAAATATGTGAAAACAATTAAGAAAGGAGCAGTAAGAGCCACATCGGTCCTTGAACTTATTCATACTGACATATGCGGACCTTTTAACGTAAAGTCTATGGATGGTTTTGATTCCTTCATTACCTTCACAGACGATTTCTCTCGCTATGGCTACATTTACCCCATACGTGATCGATCCGAAGCTTTGGACAAATTTAAGATTTATAAAGCCGAGGTTGAAAATCAACTCAACCTAAAGATCAAAGTAGTACGGTCTGATCGCGGGGGAGAATATTATGGCAGGCATGCTCCTTATGGGCAAATTCCAGGACCGTTCGCAAAATATCTTGCTGAAAATGGAATAATTGCCCAATATTCAATGTCTGGTGAACCTCGGCAAAATGGCGTAGCTGAGCGTTGCAATCGCACTCTTATGGATATGGTACGTAGCATGCTTAGTCATGCGAACTTACTAGTAAGCCTTTGGATGGAGGCATTGAAAACAGCTGCACACATCCTAAATCTTGCTCCAACTAAGTCAGCACCGAGCACACCTTATGAGATGTGGGTGGGAAAGAAACCGAGCTTGAATTACTTGCGAGTGTGGGGCTGCCCGACTGAAGCTAAAGTATTCAATCCACATATTAAGAAATTGGACCCAAAGACAGTCAGTTGTTTTTTCATTGGGTACCCTCATAGAGGAAAAGGATATCGCTTTTATTGCCCAGGTCATACCACCAAGTTTGTGGAAACCAGGCAAGCGGTGTTTTGTGAGGATAATGAAGTCACTGAGGTTAGGGCGATTGATCTTGAGGAGAAGCGGGTGTACGTTCCATCCCCGACTATCCAACAGAACTTTATCCCTATGCCTAATATGCATGAGACACCTACTGGTGATCCCGAACCTGAAGTGGATCCTCAATCTGATGAGGAGCCTCAGCATAATGAAGATCCTCAGCATGATGAGGATCCTCAGCCAAATGATGATCCTCAACCCAATGATAATCGACAACCTTCTCGGGCAAGAGAAAATGCACATACTAATGAGCCTATGAGAAGATCACAACGGGAAAAGAAAAAGGCCATCTCTAGCGATTATGTCACTTTCATGTGTGAGGATGAAAATGACATAGGGAAGGCACAAGATCCGACCTCATATAAAGAAGCCACTAAAAGTGAAGACTCGTCCAAATGGTTGGTAGCCATGGAAGACGAATTGAAATCTATGAGCTCGAATGATGTTTGGGATTTAGTAGAAGTTCCTGATGGAGCCAAAAGGGTAGGCTGCAAGTGGGTCTACAAAACCAAATATGATTCCAAAGGGAACGTCGAAAGGTTCAAAGCGAGACTTGTAGCAAAAGGTTTTACACAGAGAGAAGGAATCGATTATAAGGAGACCTTCTCGCTTGTGTCATCCAAAGATTCTTTCAGAATTGTCATGGCACTTGTAGCTCATTATGATTTGGAGCTGCATCAAATGGATGTCAAGATGGCATTTCTGAATGGTGACTTAAAAGAAGAAGTTTACATGACTCAACCTGAAGGTTTTGTCGTGGAAGGAAAAGAACACATGGCATGTCGTTTAAAGAAATCCATATATGGCTTGAGGCAAGCTTCAAGGCAGTGGTACCTCAAGTTCGACGAGATTATTAGAACTTTTGGTTTTAAAGAGAATGAAGTGGACAACTGCATATATGTTAAATTTAAAGGCAGTAGGTTCACATTTTTAGTCCTATATGTGGATGATATTCTATTGGTTTGCAGCGATAAAGATATGTTGCATGAGACCAAGAGATTTCTGTCCTCAAAATTTGACATGAAGGATCTCGGTGAAGCCTCGTATGTCCTTGGCATCGAGATTCATCGAGATAGGTCCAAAGGAACATTAGGACTATCGCAAAAGGCATACTTTGAGAGAGTACTAAAGAAATTCAATATGCATAAGTGCTCTTCATCACCTGCCCCCATAGTTAAGGGCGATAAGTTTGGGACTTTCCAATGTCCGAGGAACCAAAATAAAACTGATCAGATGAAGTCGGTTCCTTATGCTTCAGCTGTCGGAAGCATCATGTATGCTCAAGTATATACACACCCTGACTTAGCTTTTGTAACCGGGATGCTTGGCAGATTTCAATCTAATCCAGGACCGGACCACTGGAAGGCCGCAAAGAAAGTCTTGCGTTATATGCAAGGTACTAAAAATTTCATGCTTACATATAGAAAGTCCGATAACCTGTAAGTTATTGGTTATTCAGACTCTGATCTTGCCGGGTGTGTGGATAGTATGAAATCCACGTCAGGTTATATATTTACACTCGCTGGAGGAGCCATATCAGGGAAAAGCTCCAAGCAAAAGATAGTTGCCTCATCTACGGTGATGGCAGAATATCTAGCATATTTTGAGGCCACCGGGCAGGCTGTATTCCTAAAGAATTTCATTTCCGGACTTAAAGTGGTTGACAGCATTTCCAAACCACTAACATTGTACTGCGATAATGAACCCGCAGTTTTCTATGCGAATAACAACAAGTCAAGTGCTGCTGCCAGGCACATTGACCTAAAGTACCATGTTGTTCAACATATAATCCAGGATCAAACTATTAATGTTAAGCATATCAGTACGACACGTATGCTTGCGGATCCGCTTACTAAAGGCTTACCACCCAATATATTTCGTGAGCATGTAGCCGGCATGGGATTATTGGAAGCCTCTTGATTCTGGAATTATGGGACCGCTAATATAAACCACTCCCAATAAGAAAAATGTTTCCTTTTTGAAATAGGATGTGTGCTATGAATATTGAGGTTCAATGGCTTTTCATCGGCTGTTGTAACACCTTACTCTGGTATATTATTCCTATGGAGAATGGACAAAAATCATTGAGCCTAACGATCAAGGGGGAGAATGTTGGTATTGATCTAGAGGCCCAATGGGCCAAAACGAAAATAAAAGACCAGAAATAAAGTTACGTTAAAGAGAGAAACAAGGAGGCCACGAACCAACGTTCGTACCCCTCGATCTCAACTTACGCACCCTGATCGGGGGCACCCTAACCAACTATGGTTTTGGTCCCCTGTCGCCAGCGCACATAAAAAGATGGGGGAGCAGCCGGCACCTACGCTAGACTAGTTCTCGTACGGTTTACTCCTGCTCCCTACATCCCTAAACCCTAACCAATCTGGGGGAGCGCTGCACGACGGGGGACCAAAACCATAGTTGGTTAGGGTGCCCCCGATCAGGGCGCGTAAGTTGAGATCGAGGGGTACGAACGTTGGTTCATGGTCTCCCTGTTTCTCTCTTTAACGTAACTTTATTTCTGGTCTTTTATTTTCGTTTTGGCTCATTGGGCCTCTAGATCAATACCAACACTGGAGTGTGCGGCGAAGTTGTTGCTGGACGGTTTGAGGTTTTCAAGGCTGACTTTGAGCATTCACGGTGGGTCAAGGTGTCAACTGTGGGGGCTGACCAAGTGTTGTTTCTAGGGCGAAGGTGCTCCAGGGCCATGTCTGTGTCTCTGTGCGGATTGTCGGGTGATTGTATCTTCTTCCTGGATGATGAGGAGGAGAATCGTATGGATTACCGATACGACGGGGAGAACACCTCTTTCTGCTTCTTTGAGATGAGATCTAACGATGTGTATTCCGCTCATCCATTTATTTTCTGGAAGCGTTGTGATGAGAAGCGTCCGGCTGCATGGCTCTTCCCTCAGGACTGATGAGAATGTGTCATAGCATTATTTATATGCAGCTGCTCTCTGCAGGTTATTTATATGTTGGTGTTGTTCCGGGGTTATTCTGCAACCAGCTCTAGGTTATCTATCTGACGGTCGTATGTATGGTGGTTGGTATAGTGTTCAGTGGTTTCCCTACAAGCCATGAAATGCATTAGTAGTACATGTATTTTTCTGAACTTTGTTACTCTGTTAAGTGCTATTAATCAGTGCCTGCCTAAACTTATTGTGGTGGCTACCACTGCTATGGTAGTTTACAATTAGTAAGGTGGTTTTTGCTGTGCCTATGAAAGATCTTAAAATGCATCACTGCTTATCTGCATCTTTGTCATGGTAGTTTCCCTTGTTTTCTTTCTTTTTTTGCGATGAATTGGCATGGTGGTCTCTTTTTTTGGGCTCAAATTGCTACCTTGTGCTAGTTGTGAGGTACGTTTAATTTGATTTGAGATTCAGCTAGTCAGTGCTTCGGAAGTTTTTTATCTGTGCAATCGCAGTAAATTTATTGCTCCTCTTCACCGGTTGACGTCCAAGTAAAATGGAATTGCCACACCTGGCAGCCACCTTTTCGCGTCGTTATGTCAAAAGCACGAAGTTAATTTGAATGGTTATTTATGAACCCAGTAAGGCCTTGTTCGGTTCCATGAAAAATGAGAGGGATTGACAGGGATTGGCAAGGATTAAATCCCATCTAGTTCAAATTTTCTCCAAATCCCCTCCATTCCACTCCAATCCACTTGAGGAGTGGCTTAACCGAACAAGGCCTCATGCATAAATGGATATGCCTGGAGCAGACAGGGGTGTAGTGCCACTAGAATGAGCTGTAGGTGTTGTTTTGCACTGCCCCCAGCCCCAGGGAGCATCTAGTGCACCTACACGCATCCGTGCAAGCAAAGCACGTGACTTCTGTGAAAACAACGATGGCTGGGGTCGAAGTCGATTCATGACAAAAGAGGACCTTGACAAGTCGGAGCATCTCAAGGATGATTGTTTCGCCATCCGGTGCGACTTTATCATCGCTGAAGCCGCTGCTACTGCCTTCATTGAGGTGCCGCCATCTAACTTATGCGAACATCTGAACCATCTCTTTGCGACCAAGGTTGGCGCCGATGTGATGTTCGAGGTCAGCCAAGAGAGTTTTGCTGCTCACCGAAACATTCTCGCGGCCCGTTCCACCGTCTTCATGGCGGAGCTCTTCGGCCCCATGAAGGAGGGGATCACGGCAGGTGCCATACAGATACAAGACATGGAACCCAACGTGTTCAACGCTTTACTTGGTTTCATCTACACCGACTTGATGCCCAAGATGATGAAGGTGGGAGGAGAAGCAGAAGCAGAAGAAGGTGGAACCGATGAGGTTACTTGGCTGCGACACTTGCTTATTGCGGCGGATAGGTTTGATCTCCAGCGGCTCAAGTCAATGTGTGAAGAGAGGCTGTCGGAGCACATAGATTTCAGCTCGGTGACGGCCATCCTTGGTCTGGTAGCACAGCACCATTGCCGCGGACTTAAGGAGGCCTGCCTGGAGTTCCTCAAAGTACAATCTGCTGCAATCTTGGAAGGAGTCATGGCGACCAGCGACTGGCAGCGCATGTCTGCAACTGACCCCTCTGTTCTGAACGAGCTCATCGCCAAGCTTGCCTTGAAAGCGTAGTTCGTTGGTTGTAATGATTGCAAGTCGCTGGAGATCAGTTTTGTGCATGATAATGGTGATGCTAATACAATTGCTCGCATAATTAATCAGTTTTGTGCTATCTCTGGTCAGACTCCCAACTGGAATAAATCTGCTATTTTATTTAACTAGGAAAATTGCCCGTGCGTTGCAACGGGAGAAACAAAACCTCACACGTGATTATCTAATATGTTAAAGCACACTACTGTGCAAATTGAGAATATGGTTCTTTGGTGTGCTGCCTGGAAGATAGATTAGTAGCGGCTGCATTAAACCAGGGTTCAAAAATATCTTGCTCGATGATGGGCTAAAATAGTGTCGGATTTATTTACAGTGGCTAGAATATTTGTGGATACCATCCATCCACTTGTTTGACTGCAGCAAGTGAAATCATTTATAGAGCCTGTGATTTCTTGTGTAAAATCTTACTGGTATTAAACCCAAGAAATCCCTCGGGACACTGTATTTTTTTATGTGTAGGACATCGATTTATTTACATGACTGTTTCCTCAGTAAACTTTATTACTTACCTACAACGTGACTGTTTCCTCGGTAAATCCATTGACACCTTTCTAAACAGCTACTTATTCTGAAGCTCCAGTCATAGCCATTTGATCAAAAGCAAAGCTCTTCAGGTTGTGTTTTCTCCACCCGAGGAATTTCAAGCAGACCCATCAGCCTGGCTCCTAAGACAAAAGAAATATACACCATTTCCTACCACAAATAAGATAAACATGTTTGTTCTGATTACACCCATTCACATACTATTGAGACTTGAGATCAGTAAGGACACAACATAATTAACCAATAACACTACACGCGGACACAAAAGCTAGGAGATGCACACACAAACCAAGCTGCATTTGATAGCAATCGTACCACCAGATGGTCTCCAGCATGGGTGTCAAGACCACCGCCTCCATCTCGTTGCGGTCTTAAACAGAACCACTTTCAGATGCATGTACTTGTAAGCTAGCTCTGCATATAGCAAACAAGAGGTTGCACATGCTGCAAGAGCACCTGGCCTGGTTAGTGTGCTGGATAAGCTTTGCACATAAGTACCCTAGTGATAAGCCTTGATCATGGTCTATGTCATCGTCAGTGCATGTGAAAATCTCCTGAAGTGCCTCACAAGTCATATGACTGAAGCGCACCAGCGGAACCAAATGAGAACTCAAGATCTTACGTCTTTCTTCTAATTCTGGTATTGCACACGGGCCCAGTTGAGCAACAGACGGTACAAGACATCTTCATTTTTTCACATGTAGGTCAGTGCTTGAAAATATGGCTTCAATCCCAGCAAGTGGCATGTTCATCACTTCATTTCGGAACCTGAAATAATACAAACCAAGCCTTGAGTACACTTCATACATGATTTTGTTTCAACAATGTGTACACTTCTGTATGAAAAGGAAAGAAAAGGTGGCTCCATCCAATGGGGATCACACACTTATTCATATCACTGTATTTGTTGGCAAGGAAATCCTTAGCTGCAACTATCAAATGGTGAACTTCAACTGCCATCGAAGTGAATCATGGATAGTCTAGGTAGAGCAGCGCAGATTCTGTGGTCATATGAAAGCTTGAGAGCAACTGGCTACAATGCCTCATGCAAGAGAGAACCTCAAATTTATCGGCATCCATTAAGATGTCAACCAGAATAGCAGGCTCGGTTGTTTGTTAACTTTCCACTGTACAAAAAGCTCAAAAGCTCCATAAGGGCATTTTCCTCTGTTCCAAGTAGAATAGAAAAAAAGCATAAGGATTAAAGAAAGGGTTGTGAATGGTTATTTAAGTATGACTGTTGACTTTTGGTATTGGGGAAAGCTATAGGTACCGAACTGTAGACCAAAAATCAATTTAGTAGGTAAAATCAAGAAGTGAAAATAGACTAACCATCATTATTAGAGATAGTCGAAAAGTGGTGGAAAAACTCATAAATGTAAATGCATTCATCATTACAATTAATCAATATTTCAGTTGTTCGTCTGCCTCATCATCCTTCTCTAGTTGTCATAAACAAACTAAATATCTCTAGTGAAAAAAATAAACTACATATAAAAATCTTACAGCTGGGCAAGGACTATAATTCCAGGTGCATACCTTTTCTAATACACAATGGAAATCTATAGTGGGAACAACTCTATTACCATTACTGGACATAAGCCCATAATATCCTCTAAATATAAAAGGCATAAGCAACAACACACAAAAATAACACTTCCTTACGTCTTTGTAAATTACAGATTAGCAACTTGACTCCATTTGATAATAAAAAATAACATTGTTTCTTTCCGACCATTAAAACTGAATATGACAAAAATTTAGAATATATAGGGCCAAAATTTCCTACAGGAGAGAAGAAACTTGGCATCCTAAATACAGGACTTTGTGCAATGTTTTAGAAATATAGCTGAATGCAAACCATGGTTCAGATTCAGCTCAAAATTCAGATAGACACTTTTTAGTTTAATTTAAAATGCATCAAGACAAAAATTAATACTCCCTCTATAAACTAATATAAGATATTTCAGGTAACTACTTTAGTGACCTAAAATGTCTTATATTTGTTTACCGAGGGAGTACATTACTGCAAGGTCCATAAGTGAATCTCAAAGAAAACGTCCATGGGCTGAACCAACATGTACACCCAATTCTAGACTACATATACAGTTTTCTAGCAAAGACAACATAACAATGTTACCTAGAGTGGTGCTCCAAGGGATTTCTAGACATACTATGACTAACTCCTCTAGCACAATTATTGAGCAGGTGAACTGATGCAGAGCAACTACACAGTTTAGTCTCAAAGGAGATAGAATATGTAGAAATAGCTTTCAAAATCCACACATAATAAGCCTGTACATGCGAAAGGCAAAAATTGCAGGTCAATGGTCCACTTAAGATAATGCCCGCGGTGTGGTCTTCTGAAGAAGAAATAGCTGCCTAGCTGGGAAACACCTAAAACCTGACGTGAAAAATAAGTTGATCCACCTGAATGGATACAAACATTACTTTCACATACACAGTGATTGGACTCGGAATCAGGCACTGGCATATGCAAGCATTGGAAAATATTTGCGAGAATCACAATACCTGGGACTCAATAGTTTCTTCAGAAAAGTACCCATCAAACCAAGATTTAATATACCATCAAGAATGTCTGCCATAATTTCCTCTGTCATCAGGAATTCCTGCCAATGTCCTGTTATACCATCAAGAGATTTAATAGAGCTATCTTGAGATCAAGCAATGGAGTTCGGAGCTGTTGTTCGCTGCAGGTTTATCATATTATCGGACATTCAATCGTCTCAAGCACATAACCTACTTGCGCAGGGCAGTCCGCGCTCCAGTCCATGACATGATGCATTGGACATCACCGAACGATCTCCGGGGATGATGGAGTGATGGTAGCTTGGCTAGTTCGACAGCCCCCTGTTGTCGGTCTCCGGCCACCCTCATTCCTTCGCAAATGTCGCCGGCCGGCCACCGATGACAGCTGACCGTTGCTGCTGAACTTGGCCTCCAATGCTTCCTCTAGCCGCCTCCTTTAGTTTGGCATATCTGCAGCGTAGAGACCAACACGATCATTTACCCCATGTAAAGTGCAATTTGGAAGAATGCAAATGTGTACACAATTACTTCCACTGTATACATGGAAGTAGCGATGCATTGACTACAATACCCTGATTAAAAAAGTAATGAGTAACAACTCAAGTAAGAAATCAAAAACATTGTACCTGATATTCAATAATGGGAAGTGCACATGATTAACTTGTGCTACTTGCGCTCCATCATCAACCGATTTTGATCTATCATAAAATAAATGTCACAACCTCTGGCATCAGTAGTGGCATATCATTGTCACTTTGACCAATTACCAGAACACAAACAAATCAAATCTGACCCTACATCTCTCTCTATAGCCAATAGGGAGAAGCATCATCACTCACCTCGTCCACCGACGCCACCCGTGCACGCTCACGTCCCCGTGTTGACCACCATGGTTGAGCCTGCTGGGAGTAGAGGTGGGGGTGGAACAGGGAGGGAGGAGGGAGATGGCGAGGGAGAGATGGAGAAGAGGGGCCGCGCGCGGCAGGGCGGGGCGGGAAGTGGCGGCCGCAGGGGTCGCGGGGCGGGGCGGAGCAGGAGGTGGCGGCGGCGGGGACGGGCGGCGCACGGCGAAGCGGAGCGGGGCAGGAGGTGGCGGCGGGCTGGAGGTGGAGATGGGATCGAGGAGGCAGGGTGGTGCGGCGGCTGGGCTATTTTTTTCCTTTTCTCTCCTTCGTACCGGTTCCGCTTGACTTATGACGAGGACCGCGGGTTAATTTCTCATAAACGAGGGGACGTTTATTATTATAATATATATATATATATATATATATATATATATATATATATATATATATATATATACATATATATATATATATATACATATATATAGGGAGAGATAAAAATAAAAACACTGATAATCAGTTTAAGAGTTCGGTTAAAAATATTTTTCCTGCTCCGGATATGAACCTTAATAATTTGCATCTTGGGCACCCTCTTATTCTCCCAAGCAAGAATAGAGCTGTTGCTTATGAATTTTTTTTTGCGGGTGAAAGGAGTGTATATTAATTAAGTAGTGTGTCTACACTCAGTTTCACAGATCATACATAAATCCTCTGGCCCAGAGCTAAACCAAATGGCCGTACGCTGAGAAGAACGTCCCATATGTGCCATATAGTGAGCAGCAGCATTGCATGGCCTGCCTGCATGCACGAATTTGTGACATCGGATGCCATGCAGCAGGCTCTTCACCTCCTCTACCATACTAGCCACAGCTGATCGATTCATGCATATGTCATTCAGCATGTCCACTGCTTCTTTACAATCAAGTTCAATGATCAGGTTGTTATCAGTGTGAGCGAGTGCCAGACCGATTCCTTCGAGGCAAGCAGCTAGCTCCGCCTCAAGCGGCGAGTAGCATGAGCGGAGATAACGACAGGACGAGAAAATCACAGCTCCCTTGTCGTCCCGCAACACCATTCCAGCTCCTCCCGTACTCTCTCCATGCACATAGGAGCCATCCACATTGAGTTTTGCCCATCCAACAGGAGGCTTCATCCACCTAGGCCCCTCTGTTTCAGCATGTGGCGACCTGGTCTGAATGTTAGTTGGTTGGCCTGCACACTGTAACACCATCTTACCCTTCGTAATATCCCCCTTGGGATACTGTTTTATGCACAGAAGGGACTCAATATATCCATTGAGAAAGCGTCTCGACGAGTGGCGCTGGCTTGTGATGTGTGACCTCATTCCGGCAGTGCCAAGCACGCCAGAAAGTCATCAAAATGATCATGCGCTGGGTCTCATTGCAGCCGGCTAGGAGGTGTAATAGCCACTCCTTCCCGGTGTACTGAATATCAGCTCGAGCTGGTAAAGGCCAAGACTCCCTCATGGCGTCCCATAACGCACCCGCCATCGGACATCTGCATACGGCATGGAAAGTATCCCCCCGTTCAACGCCACAAACAGCACACATGTCAGTTTTTTCGATGGTTCTACTTTTTTTATTTTCCATAGTCGCAAGGGTATTTGTAGCCAATCTCCAACCAAAAATCCGTACCTTTGGGGGAGCAGGGCACCCCCACAATGCCTTCTAGACGGCACGATTGCCTTCTGGTGCCCTACTCGTGGCGCACATAGTTGTGCAAAGTTTCTCGTCGAGGCCGAGTTTGTAGGCCGACCTGACGGAGAATATGCCTCGCTTATCCGGGGCCCAGGCCAAGATGTCGAGCATGCGTGGCGCCGGTCTCAGCTTGAGAATCTCATCAACATCTGGAGCGACGAAATGTTGTTGGAGTAGTTGTACGTCCCACTCGCCGTGGTTGTTAAAGAGCTCTGCAACGCGCCGGAACCTGCATCTTCCAGGCTGTGAGATAGGTCTATAGGAAGCTGGCCGTTGGAGCCATGGATCGCGCCATATGCGAACTTTCTGCCCATCGCCAATGCGCCAAAGAAGACCCTTCTTTAGGAGCTCAAGGCCATACGTGATGGCTTGCCATGTCGACGACGCATTGCCTGTAAACACGGTGTCCTCCAAGCGTCCATTAGGGTAGTATTTAGCCTTCAAAACCTGAGCGCAAAGACTTTCCGGGTTAATTAAAAGCCTCCATGCTTGCCGCGCAAGCAAGGCCTGATTGAAGATTCTGTAATCCCGAAACCCAAGCCCTCCCATGGCTTTTGGTCTGATGATATGATCCCAGGCCATCCAGTGTGTTTTCCGCTTTCCCTTTTCTGAGCCCCACCAATAGTTTCTGACCATGCGAGTAAGATCATCGCACACAGAGAAAGGTAGTTTGAAAACCCCCATGATGTATGTGGGAATGGACTGAGCAACCGATTTTATCATGATCTCCTTTCCACCTGAGGCCAGGTTTCCATCACCCCAAATACATATTCTTTTGAGAAGTTTCACTTGGAGGTTTTGGAATCTACCTCTGTGCATCCTTCCTTCCGGTGTTGGCAACCCCAGGTACTTCTCCTCAAAATTTCCTTGCTGTACATCCAATTCCCTTTTAACATCTAGTTGCTCACTAGTAGGGCAAGCTTGTCCAAACAAGATCGAACATTTTGCCGGGTTTATTAACTGTCCTGTTGAGCCTTCATAAGCAAGGATAATCTCCTTCACCGCTGCAGCTTGCTGAATTGTAGCCTTAAAGAATAGTAGTGTATCATCCGCGAACAATAAATGTGATACTCCCGGTGCTCCCCGGCAGATCTTGAGAGGTTGAATGACATTTTTACGCACCCCCTGTTTTAACAACTCGGAAAGACCATCAGCGACAAAAAGGAACAAGAAGGGCGATAGAGGATCACCTTGCCGAAGACCACACTCCGGTGCGAAAGATTCTAAGAAGGTTCCGTTGAATTTTACAGTATATCTCACCGTGGTGACGCACGTCATAATCCATTGCACCCACCGATGAGCGAAACCCAACTTAATCATCACTCGCTCCAAGAAGCCCCAATCCACCCGATCATATGCTTTGGATAAATCCAATTTGTATGCACAATAGCTGTTCTCCGGTTTCTTTTCCTGATGTATGGAGTGTATGCACTCAAAAGCCAATAGAGCATTATCCGTTATGAGCCTCCCTGGGACAAAAGCACTCTGAAACGGGGATATAATCTCATCCAACATAGGCCGCAGTCGATTGACTAGACACTTGGCAACTATCTTATAGATAACGTTACAAAGACTAATGGGACGGAACTCTGTGACTCGAGTTGGTTCATCTGTTTTTGGGATAAGCACAATAATAGCTTCATTAACACCTTCCGGCATGATACTAGTTCGAAAAAACTCTCGGACCACCTTAACCACCTCCTCCTTAAATATGCTTATGATTTTATTATTGAAAAGTTTAAAGCTATACTTAATAGCTGCAAGGCCAACAGACTCTTCCATGCTGGTAGGCGTAGGCTCACTCTTATTAAGTCTGTCTTTGCCTCTCTTCATGTAGTGATCTAAACGCTCTTATATTTTTTTACGGAGGGAGTATATGTCAATTAATCTTTTGAGCAAAGGTACTATTGCTAAACTTACTTCTATCATTACGAAATTCTGGTGGACTGGGATTCAAAATGACAATGACTCCAAGCCTATATGTTTTAGAGCTTGGGAAGAGATATGCAAACCTATGCATGAAGGTGGGTTGGGCATCCGAGATTTTTCTCTTGTTAACAAATCTCTTGTGGCCATGGCTGCTTGGAGAATCATTAAGAATCCTTCATCTCTTGTTGCCAAAATTCTCAAAGTTAAATACTTTCATAACACCTCCATTTGGAAACTCCATATTTCTTCTCGTAAATCTGCCTTTTGGGCCTCCGTTATTAGAATTCTTCCGTTAATGCTTGATTCTTGTCGATTGCAAATCGCGAATGGCAACACTTGTATCTGGACAAGTCCTTGGTACAAGGATTGGAAGAACATTCATGATCACTTAAAACTGAATCTGGATAGGCCTTGTCCTAGCGTTATTAGTGATCTTTGGCAACCCAATACCAAACTTTGGGATGCAGATAGGATTAGCACTTTCTTTGATGATTACTTAAAAAATGAAATTATGAACATTCCTGTCCATAATGCTAATCTGCAAGATACTATATGTTGGACTCATACTCCTAGTGCAGATTGTACTACAAAGAGTGCATACAAGACTTTTATGCAGGAGACTCAAGGTGCTTCTACAAGACGAGGATCACACATCACGGATCAGGAAATAGCACTTCTCAATCAGGTTTGGAAAAACAAATCCATTGCTCCCAGAGTTAAAACCTTTGTATGGAGGCTTATTAGAAGGGCTATAACTTCTGGTTTAAGAGCATCTAGATTTTCCACTCATATTAAAAAAGAATGTTGTAGATGTGGACAATTAGAAAATGACTCACAACTTTTATTTCATTGCAACTTTGCGAGATCAGTTTAGTTTAAATTTGGCTTCAAAACCGATGCTCTGGACACTAACTTGTATCCTTCTAATGTCATTCACTTGATTTTTTTTCCACCCAACATTCAGAGTTATATCGAGCCACAATATTTACTTTTCTATGGAATATTTGGAAAGCTAGGAATGATCTTTTATTCAAAAAGAAAGTTTGGACTCCTTTGCAGGTGGTTTATGCCACAAAAGCAATGCTAAATGCAGGTCTAAAGGAGAACATTGAGGAAAATGGCAGGATCTCAACTAGTACTAATAAAAGAAGTTTACCATGCACAAAATTGTCCTTGCAACATGCAGGTCCCCTGGCTTATGTTGATGCGGCTTTTAATCCAACCGTAGCAGGAAATGAAGCTTCATTTGGAGTATTCCTGAAAAACGAGGATTCCAATCACTCCATTTTCATACAAGCAGCGGCATCGAATGTGTTTTCTGTTTTGCAGGTACTCTTAGCTGCTTCGGTTGTCAAAGCCTTGGGCTGGAACTCGATCTCTTTCTTTTCTGATTGCAGGACTTTGGTTGAAGCTGCCGAAGCAAGGGATCTAATGCAAAATCCAGGACATTGGACAATCAGACCATTACTTGCAGATTTCTATGATATTACATCGAGCTTAAGCTCTTTCAAGGTCACACATATTCCAAGGATTAATAATTTCCTTGCTCACCCTCTGGCAGAAAAGGCTTTCTCATGCAGATCATCCTCTTGTTGCTCTATTCGATGCAGTAAATCCTCTACGATGTAATTTCAAAATGGCTTTCGAAGCCATTTCATTTCCTTTAGGAAAACTACTGTCTGTACACTGTTTGGGATGTTGATGTAAATAAAGTTAAGCCCTCTTTGAGGGCTTCAGGTTGCCAATTTTTTTTTTACTCTACCAGCTATTGTGGAATGTGGTGCTGATGCATGATCTTAAGATTGTAACGCTGGGAACTAGCGAGGTGGGACCAAATAAGTCGCGCTCATACAAAGCAGCTGCGGTGTAGATGGGCCGAGCCTGTCTTGGAGCCCATGCAATCGAGTCGGCGGCGGCCGCCGAGGTGGTCGTGGTCGGCGGCGGGGTCTGCCCCCGGAGGAGTGCAGCCGGAGCCAGGCGGCACAGCAGATTCGTGTGCTTCGACTGAACTTGAAGGCTCTTCAGAGCATTTTGGATGTGTGCAGCAGAAGCCGTTAATTTCTTGGCCCCCTTCGCGGCTTCACCGATGGGATCGAAGGTGACATGAGTAAATCAGACCTGACAAGCCATGTCTTCCGTGCCGGGGATTAACCATGGACCGGAGACACGCGGGCAGGCACGAAGTCAATTCGAAAAGCCATTTAGAAATTGTGTAGTGCAAGTGCAACGATCGATATTATGCAGGGCACAGAGAGGAGTGTAGCACCGGTGCCGGTAGTACGAAGTGTAGTAGCGGTGGTTTTGGACTGCATGCAAGAGCGTGTCGGAAATGTACGTCACCGGTGTTGATACTGGGACTGGCTACACGTCAATCGCCTGAAAAACAGAAAACGGTCAGTCGATCCTCCTTCTCCGGCATTAACCGTTCGATCAAGATCCAATGAACGCTGGTCGTCTTCAACCTTCGACAGATCTTCTTCCTCTCTCTCACCCGTTGATCCAGCCCAGCCCTAACCGCCGCCCCCCACCGCATGCAGCCGGCGGCGCTCTGGATCGTGACCGCCTCACCGCCCCACCCTCCCCTGAACCACCCCCATCGCCGGTCTTCCACCACCGCCGGCCATCCCTCTAGCCCCCTGCGCCGAGGTGTTTCTCCGGCGAAGTCTCACACCACCCCCACCCTAAACCCTAAGATAGATATTGGGATAGCCTGTCCAGCAAGCTTCTTCCTCCCGTCTGGCGAGTTTCTTCCTCCCCTGCACCTTTTTCTTTCTTCAACCAAAATCGATTGATCCAAAATTCGAAAGTCAGGCAATTGACATGTAGCTATTGTGGTGGATACTACATGTCTCCGTATAAAAATGCCATCGCCATTTACTCCCCCTTATCTCAGAAGCAGGTCGTAGTAGTAGCAGACTAGCAGTATATACTATTATTATCTTTAATCCAGTGTTCAGTGTAGTTATTTGGCCATGTTTCCCGGAAGTGCGCTTGGAGACCATGCATGGCGTCCACGCATGCATGTGGTGGTTAGCAGTTGGTGCTATCTCCATCACGCTGGTTTATCTTATTTTGACATGACATGCATGCATGGCGAAATTATGGGCCGGTTCATATCCAACACTTTGATCGATCTACTCCAACTTTCTGATCGCTCATACGTATCGCTGTGCGCACAATTCCTACCAGCATTCACCCGTGCCATGGAATGCAGCTCGAAGAAGGGAGGATCGATGCACCCAAAAGCATGCAACGCCCAGTACGTGCACAGTAAACTTGGGCTAGATCGATGGATAGATGGTAGTAGATCTCATCTCCCTTGCAGTGCAGGAGGTAGCGTTCTCCGCTGCCACCCCTCCGTAAATACTGTCGCGTCTGCCACGGCAGCGGAAAGTCTCAGGAAGGCCGAGATTCCCGACGCGGTCGCCTTCAAATCAAATTCAATGGCGGGCAGGCACGGTGACCACGCCCGGGTTGGTCCTCCCGTCGCAGTTTCCTCCGTCCACGAAGTACGGAGTACGTGCGTGCGTTCCCCATGCAGGAGGCTCTGCTCTGCTCTGGCTTGGCCTGCCCCCCCAAAATCCAGGAGAGGAAGCCCTCCCGATCGGTGCTTGGGCGGCAGGGGACACAGCCATTGCTTTGCCATGGTCCATGGACTGGACACCATACGTGCGTGCGTGCGTGCAGGCAGTTAATGCATCATGCACGCGTTGCACCGCGGCTTCCTCTGGAAAAGCTTGCAGCTCGCAGCGGGAGTTGCACTGAACCACGTTAGCCCGTGGAACGCGTAGCGGCTCCGCCACCGTCGTACGTTACGTCGCTCGGAAGAGTGGCACGGAAGCGTGCAACGACTGGAATGAAGACTGAAGCAGAGAAACAGGAGGAGGACGGAAGGGGAGCAGGTGGAATAACTGCTGCCGCTGAAGAATTTAAGACGCGCACGTACGTTGGATGTGTGTGTTTGGTTACATGCGCGGCGCACGCATCGTAGCTAGCTCCTCTGTCAGCCACCCACGGGGCGACACATAGACCGGCTGCGCAGGCGTGCACGTACGCTCAGTACGTACACCGGTCGTCCGAACGCTCAGCACGTACGCATGCGTGCGGCCTCGGGGGTCGCGCAAACGCATGCATGCATGCGTGGTGTGTGCATGGGTGGGATCAGGTGGATCGAGCGTGCAAGCATGGAGGACGATGCATGGCGTGCCGCCGAGCGAGCGTGCGCGCGGCGGTCGGGACAAGGAGGAAGAGCCGGCACCGGCGCCGCGCGCGGCCTGAGCGACACGCCACGGTGCGCGACTGGAAGGTCCAGTCAACGATCGATCGGCACACCGAAGATGCCGGGCCTGCCAAGTGCCAACGGCATCATCCGGCATGTCAACATGCACACGCACGGATGCCCCAGGCTTCATGTGGAAACGGACGCCCAAATGTACGTGCGGCGGGGCCGGTGCTCGCATAGTATACTACCAGTATGACCCATCACGGACGACGCCTAAACAAATTAAGCCGCGCCGACCGATGCTCTCTCGCCGGCAGCTCGCGCTAGCTGTACCACACGGCGTCACGGCACACGTCCGCCGCGGGCATGCAGGATGCTGGGCACAAACCACGGATCCATGCCGATGGGCGCGTCCAGTTCATCGATCACCTCCGCACGCGCACCAGCAAACGTGAGTGATCACGCTCCAGCTCGTGCGCTGCGCATGCAATGCCGCCGCGCGCGCGCTGTACGTGCCGCCCAAGTGCTGCCTATCGAAACCCGGTCTCCGGCCGCTCCCCCGGTCTTCGTCTTCCCCGATCGGCCGACTTAACTCTTGAGCAAACGACACACGCATCCGCACGGGCTCCCGTCGTATTCCCCGGCCGCACGTACGTGCCATTTACTGCTGCTCCTTCTGCGCTCGTCTGCGCACCAACTGCATCCCATTACAATAATGCACGCGCCATCCTCTTCCCTCGCGTGATCGGCCGGCCGGTACGTCACGGGACGGACTTCTCCTGCTGAACCCAACCCAGGCGTGCGTGGCCGAGGCCGTACGTGCGACCAGGGAGGAGAACGCAAAACCGATCCATGTCCTGCAACGCTCAACTGAAAATGCCATTCAGCGTTTCGAAAGAAAAAAATGCCATTGGCAGGGCTGGTGGATGGAACTCGGGTGAACTAAGAGCAACTCTACAGAGTCGTCATATCAAACTCATCGGCATAATAATCGTCAAGAGTGTGGTTAGGTCTCAATCGACTGAGATTTAACCAAGTCTCAGTCAAGCGACATAACATGCTACCCTCGCAAAAAAAAAGTGACATAACATGCAAAAGAGAAAAATAAAAAACAGAAAAGTATTTTTTTTTGCATTGATCTCAATGTAAATTTTATGGATATAGCACCGATTGAGACTTAACGAAGTCTTAGTCGACTGAGCCTTAGCACGACTGGATCGCCAATATGGTATCTCGGTTGAAAAATCCACCCTTGTTTCCCGCTAGAGCGTGCACATTTGCGGGTATATAGACCCCCATCGCCCCCCCTTAATTTTCGGCGCAACCAGATGCCCTTCTCTTCCTCCTTCCCCATCGCCGCCATGATCACCCCATCGCCCCCTTCGCCGGACACCACCTCGCAGCCATCTTCCACCTTCCACATTGCCGCCACACTAAACCCCATCGACCATGTTTGTGCGGTCGCGCCCTCCCTGCGGACCTGTCGCAAGCAGGACGAAAGAGGACTGCACTAAGAGAGTAATCTAGAAGAGGTGTGACACTACTCGAAGTGGGTCGAGGACGACGTGCACCGTAAGGCTCAATCAGCTGTCGGCCACGCCCGCCTACGCGCCTCCTTCGAGTAATTCGACTGCATGTCGGTGGCCGCCATGGCAGAAATGGACATCGTGCTCATGCCGGCCTTCAAGATTATTAAGGTTGATGTGGCATTATCCCGCATCCAGGACGCACCGCGTTCGTCGGCCACATGGTCATGGAAGTCGTGGCAGGCGAAGCCCCCCTCCCACCTGCGAGGTCACTTTGAATAGGAGGAAATGCATGTAGTTCAAATAACATAGAATCTTAGTTGTAATCCTTCTTCAAATCAATTTTATAAATCCATGTTGAAATTCTAGTGAAAATCGATGTTGAAATATGGTACAGAAACTTTCATTGTTGAGGTTGGGAATGAAACTGAATTGAAGTCTGAATGACAAAATGGGGCGCACATGTAAGAAAAATACAGAGGTTTCCATTTTGGCGATTCTGTGTTTGCGCATAGCGGCCTCGGCCTCCATATTCATAAGGAGCGCACTCCATATCCCATATGGAGACTATGCTAAGCAACTTTTAATAGTCTCCTTATGGGCAGCCTCCATACCGCATATGGAGCATTCTTCATATGGATATGGAGGTTGCCAAGGCAAACCGCAAACACAGAGTCATCATAATGGGCCTTCATATTCTTCTTTACATGTAGGCCCTGCTTGTCATTGACTACAACATTTCTTCCCTGATTCCCCATCGAGAGCACATGTAAGAACTTGAGTGCTTGGCTCATAGGGGTAGTGAAACACATGAATCCTACTCGGAGGATGAACCCCATCGAGAGCACATGTAAGAACTTGAGTACTAAATATAGGCATAGTAAAACCAAGTGAAAAAGTATAATTAACAAGTTAGCATAACATTATGCCAATGTAGAGTCCAGTCGCATACCTCATGCATAGGAATTGTAAAATTCATGCCATTTAACTTTGAAAGTAAGATCAAAGATTTCTTTTCCCTACCTTTTTTACTCCACTCCTTTGAACAAAGGAATGAATAATGTTGTTAAATAAAAAGTTCCTATTTGTATACATTTATTCTAGTTTTCTTATGAATCAAACAAGCACTTAGGGCCTCTTTGATTCACAGGATTGTTAAAACATGGGAACAAGATGAGCACAAGAATATGATTGTAAAAACAAAGGAATTTGCATAATTGTGTGTTTGATTTGCAGGAATAGGAAAAACACATGCATGAATCTGAAAAGACACGATCAAATTTAAATTAAAACACGTGCAAAGGTAATATTAGATCAATGTTATATTTTCCGGGTTCCTTTGTTATAGAGTGCAAAGCAATCCTTAGGAAAAGAGAACTTTTCCTAAGGATTCCAATCCTATGAATCAAACCAAGCACCTAGGAAAACAAGGCAAGGATTGCTTTGCACTCTATTTTAGAGGATATTTTTCATCCATTCCAAACTCCCTTTACAATTCATTTGATTCAAATGAACTTTATAGTAATTTTAGAGGATTCTTATCCTAATAATTTTTCGTGCACACGTTGTATGATCGTATGATTGAAATCCTTATAGAAAATCCCTAAGGATCGCTTGGAATTCTATTTTGACGGAAATTTTCATCCACTCGAACCTCTTTGCACAATTCCTTTATTTTTTTCCTGTGGCATCAAACACTCATTGTTCCAAGTTCCCGTGATTAACTAATCCTATAGGATTCGACATGACATGTCACTCCAATTCTGAGTTTTTCCTATTCATGTGTTACTAAAATCATGCGAACCAAATAAGCCTAAAATTCCTTTGTTTTCCCCATGAAATCCAAACCAAAGGAAAAAAATCCCTGCATTTTCTTGTGACCCATTCCTTTGAATGAATGTTATTAGCATAGGATCCTAAGTTTTTTCTCCACTATTGCTATGGAAATATTGGTCTGACTTGTATTCTGGAATTCTCGAAACCATGTTAATACATTTCTGGAAAAGCAAGCATGGATTTTTAACAAAATGACATTGAGCTATAGCTCAATGCATAATGCGCACACAGGGCGACAACACGTTTAGTTATCATCACCGTGTGTAATTCATTTAATATTTGTTGCAAAATATAATATTTTTCCTTTTGTAGTTTATTTGACTACTTTATTTTGGAAGTTTTGCTAATTTGGAGGCGACTAATAATCAATTAATTTAATGTCATTACCAAGAACCATTTGGCATTGGCATAATGGATTCATGCATGTGCAAAGTGACGAGAATATCTTGCTCGGGCGATCATCAGGAATTGAATAAGAAATAACTACTAATTTAAAACTGACTAAACTATAGTCACTATATTTTTATGGCATGTTTGGAATGTATCAATAGTAAAAATGCAGGAATGCAATCAAAAAAATAAAGGGTCGTTGAGAGCACAAGAATTCTGTCAACTTGGGTCTTCGGTTCATAGGGCTAGGAAAACATACGGGTCTTACTAATCATAGTCTTGAAAAAGTATAATTAACATGTTGTTATAACATTATGCCGCCGTGGACTCTAGTATCTTACCTTGTGAGTAGGAATTGTAAAATTCTTGCCTTTTAACTTTGTAAAATTCCTTCTCCCGGGAGCTGTTACACCTTTCTCAAGTTTGAAAGTGAGATCAAATATTCTATTTTCCGTCTCTACTTCTCTTTACTCCACTCCTTTGAACCAAAGGAATGAATAATGTCGTTAGAAAAAAATTCCCATTTCTATTCTTTTCCTATGAACCAAACCAGCCCTACTTATATGGTTTGACCATGTGTTACTCCATCATTATTACTGTATACTACTCCCTCCTTCCATCTATATAGGGCCTAATGCGTTTTTCGAGGCTAACTTTGACCAAATGTTAGAGCAATAATATATGACATGCAACTTAAACAAAGCATATTATCAAATTCATATGTGAAAGGAGCTTCCAATGATATAATTTTCACATTATACATGTTATGTAATATTAATCTTGTTAATAGTCAAAGGCGGTTCTTTAAAAACAAATTAGGCCCTATATAGATGGAAGGAGGGAGTAATTAGTATGCCCACATCATAGTCTCCGGTGCAAAAGTACTACTAGTACTGCTAATACAAGGCCATGCAGAAAGGCAGTACTTTTGCATGCCATGCATGCATTCCTTGCTAGGCAATCTAGAGAGAATCAAATCAGTAGTGACTGCACCTTCTTCCACTTCAACACCTCAACAGTGTGCAGTCAATCTCAAGCAAGCAAAGCAAAGCATCCATCCATGAGTAATGAGCAGTAGGACTACTACCAGTCTAGCGCCCTTTAATATTCCTCCCCTCCCTATGCAACTTTGCTGCTACTACTAGCCTACTGCTACATCCACATCCCATTCACACACACACATGGATCCATGCCCAAGTCCAAGGGAGCAAAACAAAAGGAAGGATGACATGGGCGGTGACATTAACTACTGCTCACAGACTGGGGTAGGTCGCTGAGGCGAGGCCGCAAGGGCGCCACGCCATTATAAGCAGCCGCTGAGGGTGAGGAGGGGAGAGCCATAGCCAGATCCATAGGGTTCTTCTTCTTCCTTACTGCTCCTCTACAGATCGAAGCAACTACCACTCTCAGATCACATCATCGGTCGCAGCCGCAGCTAGCTCGATCTGCTCACCCATGGCGTCCTCGAACAAGCACTGGCCGAGCATGTTCAGGTCCAACCCTGCTGCCTGCGACTTCCACCACCAGCCTGACATGAGCAACACCCACACCAGACCCTCCTTGATCTCCTCAGGTATATGCCGTCGCCGTCCCTCGTCCTCTCGCATGATTTGCAATTTTGCATCGGGATATCATGTTTTTTATTAGCTTGTTGCATGATCTGTGTGCGTGTAGAGAAGCTAGGGTTTGCTGACGAGCTGATCTGATCGGTTTGTGGATGCTAAATGGCAGGGCTTGACCAGGAGACCACAAGGAGCCCGGGGGAGACGAAGCCGCGGTGGAACCCCCGGCCGGAGCAGATCAGGATCCTGGAGGGGATCTTCAACTCCGGCGTCGTCAACCCTCCGCGCGACGAGATCCGCCGCATCCGCCTCCGTCTGCAGGAGTACGGCCACGTCGCCGACGCCAACGTCTTCTACTGGTTCCAGAACCGCAAGTCTCGCACCAAGAACAAGCTCCGCGCCGCCGCGGCCGCAGCCGCTGCCCAGGGCCAACAGCCTACCGGCGGCCGCGCCGCCGTGATGCGCGCGTCCCTAGCGGTGAGGACGCCTGCGCCGGCTCCCGTGACGCCGCCGAGGCGTTTCCTCGCGCCGTCCGGCACGCTCCAGGCGCCGACATCCTCGTCGTCATCCTCCTCCGACCGCTCCTCCGGATCCAGCAGGTCGGTGACCATGAAGACCACGGCCATGGCGTCTGCTGCGGCAGCCTCCTTGTCCCAGCCGATGGCACCGCTGTCGACGACCGCCGCCATCGACCTGTTCGCCCCGGCACCACCACTGACACCGTCGCCTGCGCTCTCCACGTGCCAGCTCTACTACCAGCTGCAGAACCATCCCATGACGTCGATGCCGACGCCGACACTGGCGTGCGAGCTGGTAACCTCCGCCCCCGAGCCGCCGCCGCACCTCCTGCAGTGGCCGCCGCAGAGCCAGAGCCAGTACCTGCCGGCCACCGAGCTCGGCGGCTTCCTCGGCTCGCATGCCCACACGCAACCGACGGCGGTCTCCCCTGGCGCGCTCCTCCTGCCTGGCCTCTGCACCGACTCGGCGTTAGAGCAGCACGAGATCGTGGACGACATGAGCTGCTCCAAGCCGGGTCTCGGCGTCGGCGGCCAGTACCACTTCAACGTCGCGGCGGATCCACCCTCCGACGCGGTGAGCGCCGTGATTAAGGACGACGAGAAGGTCAGGCTGGGGTTTCTGCACCACTACGGCCTCGGCGCCACCGCCGGCGCGGACGTCAGTGCGGCCGCCCTCCCATGCATTCCGCCTACCGGCAACGCCGCCGCAAGCTCTGCATCCACCGATCAGCTGCAAGGTACTATGCTCAACTGTTCATCAGCCAGTAATTTGAATGTACTCCTACGTAGCACGTTTTCATCGATCATTCCACCCATAATCCGCCATGCATTGCTAGCTGCTCACATACGTACGGTACGGTACACCATGATAGTTTGCCAGAGCTTAGCGTGTGCATGCATAGCTGCGCCTGCCCTGTCACTGTCTCGATCTACCTGCCGCTGCATGCAAAGCTTGGCTCTAGCAGAGCTTGACACCAATGGAGAAAGCCGAGCACTTGCCACTTCCATCATAGAGTACAACACGGCACATAGATCCATAGATTAGCACGGACGACGACATGTCTTTCCCGCTGCATGCTAGCAGCTTGCATTTCATTGCATTGCATGCATGGTACGTAGTACGCACACATAGCTCCAATCGATCGATCGATCGGATGCATGCATGCGTGGTGCGTACCAAAGACCCAGCGTGCTGCAGGCAAGGGGACAAGGTTAGGCCATGTACAAGAGAGACCTATCCTGTCATGGCTTTGTGAGTATGTGCATGCTGTTGTTGACGCCTGCACAGGGACACTTCCATGTCAAGGATAGGGGAACCTGTCAGCTCTCCCAACTGTAGGAACTTGAATGTGCCAAAATATTGTGAGCTGGTGTCCGTAGGGACGCGGACATGACATGGTTGTTGTGAGCCAAGCGACGTGTCGATCCATGCGTGTACTTCATTTTCTTTTCTTTTTTTGAAATTGTGTTCTTCATTGTCTAGCTTGATGGGAAAGCATCAAATCATCCATATATAGTGGAGATTGTTACTATTATAGCTACATATATTTACTTGGCAAGAAGTTTAGGCGAAAATCTGCTAGTAGTAGTTTAAGTATGTTGATGCAAAAGAAGTACTTGAAAGATGGAACTACTATGACAAATTAAGCTCTGCCTTTCCGGATTCTAAAACCGCAGGCCTAGTGGTAATAACACATGAATATGATAGGAATGCGCGAGCACAATATATGATAGTTGTGAAAAATATAGAAATTCTGCGGAACTGACATTGGTTCTTGATAATAGGAAAAACACATGAATCCTACAAAGTGTAGTGAAATCAAGGTAATAACATATGCAAAAGTAAGATTAATTAGTATGCAATCTATGGCCTTTGCTTTGTTTTTCTTGATAGGAATGTAAAACAAAAAATACTCCCTCCATTTTTATTTACTTCACATGTTAGTTTTGTCTCGAGACAAACTTCGTAAACTTTGACCAACTTTATACTAAATCAATACCATTAGAATATCATTGAATATATTTGCATACAATATATATTTGTTATTGTGAAACTTTAGACTGTTTTCGATAAACTTGGTCAAACTTTATAAAGTCTGACTAAGGCCAAAGCTAATATGCGGAGTACATAAAAACGGGGGAGTATATGTTTGGGCAGATAGGATATTCGAAACTCAAACAAAGGAAGATTCTTTCTCTTTATTTATTTCCCCTGTGTTCCATATATTTGAATCAAATGGAAGAATAGTGACACTATGTTTTTCCTCCATTTCTCCTATGAATTGAGGGCAATGTTTTTGTTTCATCGTTGTGCATGAACCCTAGGAAAGACAACGTTTCTACTACTTTTCCCTCCCATAGATCCTAGACATTGTTTGCATCCATCATTGTGCGTGCGATCTTAGGAAGGGGTAGATCACGCCCTGCACACAAAGCTTTCCAGCACGAAAGCTGGCACTGGCTTGGGATCCCAGGGAACGCGCGCAGGCAGGCAGGCGGGTATCTTCAGAGAACAGTTACTGATCGATCTGCCTGTATGGTCATGTCACGGCAGAGCTTCTTCCCAAGCCGTGCAAAACCTCTGATGGATGCACCGATCGATCGGGAGGGTTTAATTGGAGCGCGTACGTTGTTGAGAGGATTGAGGCGACGGCGGTCAAAAAACTGCTACTCCGATTCCGATAGATAGCTCGGTCTCCAAGCAAGCAAGCAGATCACTTGAATGCTAGCTGTAGCTTCGTTCTTGAATCCTTCTCACATCACAATGGTGGCGTCGCTTCCGAGATTGGACGTGTGCATGGCACCTCCGGGTCAGAAGAAGATGCCTCTGCCTGCATGCTTGGATCTCCTCCTGCACTGCATACACAACTACACATGCATATACATCCATAGGGTTTGGTTCTCCATCGTATACGCAGGTCATAAATCGTGCCAGTTTTTTGTTGCAGTGGTTGCACGTTAGATTAATTTTTGGTACTTCTGTTTTGCGGTGGAGCAGGGCTGCTGGACGCCGGGCTGCTCACCGGAGGAGGCGCGCCGGCGCCAATGGCGACGGTGGTGACCGTGGCCGCCGGGCGGCCGGGCGCCCCCGTGCAATGCTACAGCGTGCCGGCGATGGCGCGCATGGACGTGAAGGCGCTGTTCGGTCCGGCGGCCGTGCTGCTCGGGCAGTCCGGCGAGGCCATCCCCGTCGACGGGGCCGGGGTCACCGCCGAGCCCCTCCAGAACGGCGCCTGGTACTACGTCCTGGTACGTGCCACTCATTCTCTCTGTCTACGTGCCCTCTCCTTCACTAGCCAAGTTAATTGACCAAACACTAATTAATTGTACCATTTCCGCCTAGATTTTAATTTATTTCTACGTCGTTGTAATCTACTACATGTTTTTCACGTCTTATTTTCGTGTGCAGATGTGAGTGACTCGCTGAAGATCGCTCGCCGATGCTGTGTACGTGTTGGGTCAAGCGTGCCGCGCAGGAGATTCCGGCAAGGCGAATTATAGTTATTATCTCTACCTAGTTGCTACAAGGGGAAAAAGTCCTTATATATAGCTAGCTGCTAGTATATTTTGCTTTGGTCTGTATGTGGATCTACTATAGTTTCTAATGGAGCGTCTTGTGTTACTCTTATTTTAGTGAAGATCTCTTCTAACATGGACAATAGTGTTGGCTTAATTTCCTGTTGCAATAAGCCGCCCCATGTTGCTAGTACTATTCAGTGGTGGTATTAAGATTTAAGCATCCTCTTATTGTTAAAAGAAGATCTAAAGTTGGCTAACATGCATGTATGAGATGAACATGAGATGAACTTTGATGAGAGGCATGGGAAATTATTAAGTGTATGTTTGGTTGGTGTATTTAAGGTTGCCACTATTTGTCACAATGTTTAGTGTTTAGCTAGTCATTTTTTTGTCTCTCATGAAATAATTAACTTTGATGAGAGCACGCTCATTTTTTGTCTCCTCCGTATAGGCAAAAGAGAGGTGTAAGCATGCATATATCCTTTGTTATACTTTCCCCAACATAGCCCTCTTCTCATGTAGCAATGTAGCGCCAAGAGGGTTGATGCCCCCTCCCTCTCATAGAAGCAACTCATCGACGATTTTTTGTTGGGCGTGAGATAGTTCATCGAGGTGGTCATGCTGCTCAGGCACACCTGCAACCCGGTTCCATCGATCGGCTCTGAATCACTGTTGAGTCGCTCTAGAACAACATCCATTTCTCATTTCATTTGAATTAAATTACAGATTATCCTAATGTATGTTCACATACTTTGTTCTTTTTTCCTGTTCTGTGTGTACAAGTGAGTGACCCATTGATGATCGATCAATGATGTTGCATAGACGTTGAGTGAAGGGTGATGCGTGAGGAAATTAGGTATTTCCATGAAATTTGGTCCCAAACAAATTCATGAGGATCTCTTCTAACATGAATATTAGTGTTGGCTTGATTTTCTGTTGCAATAAGCCGCCCCATGTTACTACTGTTCAATGGTGGTATTAAGATTTAAGCATCCTCTTATTGTTAAAAGAAGATTTAAAGTTGGCTAACATGCATGTATGAGATGAGATGAACTTTGATGAGAGGCATGAGAAATAATTAAGTGTATCTTTGGTCGGTGTACTTAAGGTTGCCACTATTTGTCACAGTGTTTAGTTTTTTTGAAAACTCCTCCCATATATTAATTAAATAAAAATGTTCATACAATCGACTATTACAACTTCAGCCACGCAGGGCAGAACACTATTAAGACTCACACCATCAAACCTATTAACAAAACTGAATTTAGCTATTTCATGCGCACCCATTTTGCCCTTCTGTTAATTTTGCAAATCTTGAAACTTGTCATCAACCTGGAAATGCTCAATGCTTCCATCTTCAGATCAGCTAGGGAAGACCTGTCCAAATAATCATTTCCTAGAAAGGAAGCCACAAAAGAACAATCAGTTTGTAAGATGATGGGCTTGTGTAGAGTAATACCGATGTAAACCCTGCGAGGGTCGCTCTAAGTTCCGCTTCATCCACGCTATTGCAAACCCCAATATAATCCCATGAAGAAATGATCACTTCTCCCAAATGATTCATGGCAACCACACCCACACTCGGAGAGCTAATGGCCTCCACAAAGCTTGCATCAACATTAATCTTAATGGACTCCGGGTCGGGTGGCTGCCAATTCACAACTTTTTCTTTCACTTCAATGGTATCATAAAACCCATTGACCCTTTCCTTACCTTTGTTGGTAACCTCCATCATCCTATTGGTATGACAGGACGAGAAGGACCCCCAGTAGTTTTGAATAAAGCTCACAGAGGTAGAGATAGTTTCCTTTCCCTTACCAAAGATCAAGTCATTCCTCAGGTGCCATGCCCTCCAAAACATGAATATAACTTGCTCACGCACCAGCTACGTTAACTGCTCCAATAAAATAAGTAGCCAATCCGGCACAGTGTTTTATTTTTGGCTAGAAATGCCTGAGAGGTTACGTGATCATCATAGAATTAAAAGGCTCTTTTACTTGGTGTAAGGTAGGATGAATGCATGCCTACACTATGAATAGTGCAAAGTACTAGCAAGTAAGGGCATCTCCAACGCGGGCACTTAAACTGCCCGCATACATTTGAACTGGGCAGTCTGGACGTGTTCTATCATCCAATGCGATCCTATATCAGTCCGCTCGGCGGCCCAGGCGCACTTTTTCCCGCAATCCCAGGACAAATTAGGGGGGCTTTCACTAGTAGAAAAAGGATCAAATGTGAAGCACATTAGTGCCGGTTTGAATTTGAGCCGACACTAATGTGTCCATTAGTGCCGGTTCCAATGGCTGCGGGCGGAGATCATTAGTACCAGTTCATGGGCAATCTTTAGTACCGGTTCATGTCACGCACCGGTACTAATGAGGTTGTGTCAGGCTGTGGTCAGGCTGAGGCCCCATGAACACCTTTAGTACCGGTTCATGGCATGAACCGGTACTAGAGTTTCTTAGTAAGCTGATTTTTAGTCCCACCTCGCGAAGAGAGAGGCAGTAGGAGCGGTTTATAAGCCGTGAGTGCACAGACGATGAAGGAGAGGCGCAATGCTCACCTGCACGTTGCTTAGCTTCAAGCCTTTCAGAATAGCATAGACTGCACGGAGCTATGTGCAGTGCAGTCTACACTATCCCGAAAGGCTTGAAGCTAATTAACAAGCATTGTGTCTCTTTTTTATTTTTAATAACTTATTACAACTCCGGACTTCTTGTGTTACGACAAATATTGGATGCACTTCGTGTACAAACTGAACAATCTCTTTCGAAGTATCAGGGCCGGTTTCGGACGAAAACTCATCTGTTACACCGGCACTTCATTTTTTTAACTTATTACAACTCCAGACTTTTTTGCGTTCAGTACGCACCATTCAAAGCCACGTAATCAACTTTCAACCCTTTTTGACATCATTTGCTATTTTTCATTCATTTACCGATTTGTTTTGAGAGCTAAATGACCGTGAAATTGAAAATCACTACAAAATGAACTCTGAAAATGTTGAAACTTGGCATGGTATCATCATTTCACCCACATAGCATGTGCAAAAGAATAGAGAGAGTTACGGCAAAAACTGGACGCACTTCGTGTACAAACTGGACAATCTTTTTCGGAGTATGAGGGTTGCAGACGAGAACTCGTCTGTTACACGGTTACTTCATTTTTTAAAACTTATTGGAACTCCAGACTTTTTTTGCGTTCCGTATGCAGCATTCAAAGCCACGTAATCAACTTTCAATCATTTCTGACATCATTTGCTATTTTTCATTCATTTACCGATTTGTTTTGAGAGCTAAATGACCGTGAAATTGAAAATCACTACAAAATGAACTCTGAAAATGTTGAAACTTGGCATGGTATCATCATTTCACCCACATAGCATGTGCAAAACCGTAGAGAGGGTTACGGCAAAAACTGGACGCACTTCGTGTACAAACTGGACAATCTCTTTCAGAGTATCAGGGTTTCGGACGAGAACTCGTCTGTTACACGGTTACTTCATTTTTTAAACTTATTTGAACTCCAGACTTTTTTTGCGTTCCGTATGCAACATTCAAAGCGACATCATCAATTTTCAACCCTTTCTGACATCATTTGCTATTTTTCATTCATTTACCGATTTGTTTTGAGAGCTAAATGACCGTGAAATTGAAAATCACTACAAAATGAACTCTGAAAATGTTGAAACTTGGCATGGTATCATCATTTCACCCACATAGCATGTGCAAAACCGTAGAGAGGGTTACGGCAAAAACTGGACGCACTTCGTGTACAAACTGGACAATCTCTTTCAGAGTATCAGGGTTTCGGACGAGAACTCGTCTGTTACACGGTTACTTCATTTTTTAAAATTATTTGAACTCCAGACTTTTTTTGCGTTCCGTATGCAACATTCAAAGCGACATCATCAATTTTCAACCCTTTCTGACATCATTTGCTCTTTTTCAGTCATTTACCGATTTGTTTAGAGAGCTAAATGACCATGAAATTGAAAATCACTACAAAAGGAACTCTGAAAATGTTGAAACTTGGCATGATATCATCATTTCGCCCACATAGCATATGCAAAAGAGTACAGAGGGTTATAGCAAAAACTGGACGCACTTCGTGTACAAACTGGACAATCTCTTTCGGAGTATCAGGGTTTCGGACGAGAACTCGTCTATTACACGATTACTTCATTTTTTAAAACTTATTTGAACTCCAGACTTTTTTTGCGTTTCGTATGCAACATTCAAAGCGACGTCATCAATTTTTAACCCTTTCTGACATCATTTGCTCTTTTTCAGACATTTACCGATTTGTTTAGAGAGCTAAATGACCGTGAAATTGAAAATCACTACAAAATAAACTCTGAAAATGTTGAAACTTGGCATGGTATCATCATTTCATCCACATAGCATGTGCAAAAGAGTAGAGAGGGTTACGGCAAAAACTAGACGCCCTTCGTGTACAAACTGGACAATCTCTTTCAGAGTATCAGGGTTTCGTACTATATAAAAAACTACTCAGAAACAAATAGAAGAAAATAAATAAAGCAGAAAAGAAAAAAAACTACTCACAAATAAATAGAAGAAAATAAATAAATCAGAAAAGAAAAGAAAAAAACTATGTAAAAAAACTACTCAAAAATAAATAAAGCAGAAAAGAAAAAATATAAAAAATTGTTGGTGCGCTATCCAGTGGGCCTGCTAGGCCCTGGGCTTGTAAATTCAGGCCCACAAGGCCCAGCAGGCTCACAGGACAGCGCGCCATAGTTAGGCCCATGAGTCTGGTTTATAGAGGAGTTCGATAGAGCAGCCGCGACTGGGTTTATAAACCAGTGCGGCTGCCCTTCGCCCGGCGAGGTGGGACTAAACTTTGCGCACCGCAACGTACCCCTTTAGTACCGGTTCATGGCTCCAACCGGTACTAAAGGCTACTTTATTTAAGTATATTTTTCGTAAGTGCTTAGTTGAATTAGTTGAACTAGTTGAATTAACAGAACTAGCTGAATTAGTTGAATTAATAGAACTAATAAGTGTTTAATGTTTCACCTATGAACATAGGAATGTCGTCTGACGACAAACACGATTTCACTATGTGCGAATACTGCGAAGATCAGCACGGCCTATGCGGCAGAAATTTTCTAGTTGATGATAGGCGCTTCAGCATCAAGCTGGATGAGAACTTCTAAGTGGATACAGTAACTCACAACGACAAGTCTTTTTTCGTAATTAAGCATGACTTATACTTCATTTGCTTCAACTTATAATTTTAATTTTTCACTATTTTACTAGCGTATCCCCTGCCATGCAAGAATTTTTGTCTTGGATAAGATAGGTTTCAGTCCTAACAAAACTATGGAGGTAATTTTTTTACTTGAAGACAGAGCATGGTTATACCTTCAACGTCAAATTATACAATGCAGACACATACACCTATTTTGAATGCAAAACTTGTCAATCACTATGCAAGGCTTATGCATTTGAGCTTGATATGGTTATCACCTTTGATATTCGTCCGCAAGATGATATTGAAGGTAATAGAGACATCTGGGTCGATGTGCACACGCCTCCAGTTCTACCATTATGTAAGTTTCTCAACCATATTTATGTCTTCGATATTGTATAGTTGACAAATAATTTTTATTGATAGCTTATTTCCAATCAAGCAAACATGTCCGGCGCTTGGTAGACAGGACCGTCCACTGTTCCGGGGCTGAACTAAACTGTGAGGAGATAAGTCATTATGTTTTATGGCTTGAGGATCTTCATACTGTCAAGACAAATTTTCTTCCTGCACTTAGAAATGTTAGTACTCAAAACGTGCGACCAACAGTGTTCGTACTGAACTACAGTCACATACATTTAGGAAAGATGGTAAGATTTTTACTATTTGTCCTAAGTGCATCTTTTGCATACATTATTTTTTAAGCTAAACTTCATTGCTAAGTATGTTATTATACGATGTTCTTCAACAGGGACTCCCGATGAATGTTGTGCCTGATTGGATCGAGACTAAAGGTACCATGAATATTGTTAGCTTACGGCCAAGATATCCTACAATGCACTTTAGTGGATTCAGGATTTCTAATAGCGAGGAATGCTTAATAATAAAAGACTGGAGCAAAATTGTGAACGATCGCAGAGAAGTACTAGGGGGAAGCAATCAGAAGCGCAACCCACGATTAGTAGACAGGTTCATCTGCATGCTCCAATATGATGAATCAGGAGAGCTATACATGTTCTATGCTATTTTACCCGAGAGAGAGCAGCAGGAGTGATTAGCTAGTTCATGCTCTTAGTACTTGTCCTCTCATGCATGCCCGTGTTCTCCGTCCTGAACTTAATCTCAAAGAGTGATTTGCTTTTGTGGTGTTATGAACGCTTATAATATCATGACCATGTTGAACTCGATGATATCTTTGCTTTTGGTACAAGTGAATGTTTCTTCTTTAAGCTAGTGTTGGTGGTGATTAGATAGCGGTAATGACTATATGATGATTAAATAGTGGTAATGACGACTATGATGATTTTTAGCTAGCTAGTATATACTGTTGTTGGTGATGATATATATGATGCAAGAGTTTTATATTAATATGATATGATGATGATGATGATGTTGATGAGTTATTATATCATTTATGAAAGAAACCGCAGATTAGTTTCAACTGGATGGATCCTAGCTAAGTTATCAAGTATATGCCATATCCATATTACCTTGATCACCTGAGTGATCAAGTAATATGGATATGGCATATACTTGATCACTTAGCTGCCAGGATCCACATGCATCCAGTCAAAACTAATATGCGGTACTTTCTCCTAATGATTTAACAACTCATTATAATGTAAAACAATCACTAAATTAAATTGAAAATACAAAATAAAAATAAAAAATAAAACAAAAACACCCCAAACATTTAGTACAGGTTGGTGTTACCAACTGATACTAATGATCTACCCGCACCCGGGGCCAGGCTCGTGCCACATGGTGGCACTTTAGCGCCGGTTCGTGCCGAACCGGTACTAAGGGGAGGGGGGCTTTAGTCCCCACTCTTTAGTGCCGGTTGTAGAACCGGCACTAAAGGCCCTTACGAACCGGCGCTAAAGCGCGATTCTACACTAGTGTTTGCGGGCGTACGGACCACTGCCACGCCTGCTCCTGACTGCCCCGGCTCATCCAAAACTATTCTCCCTCGCCAGTGTGCGTTCCCACCTGGCGCCAGTGAAGGAAATATGCCCTAGAGGCAATAATAAAGTTGTTATTTATATTTCCTTATATCATGATAAATTTTTATTATTCATGCTAGAATTGTATTAACCGGAAACTTGATACATGTGTGGATACATAGACAAAACACAGTGTCCCTAGTAAGCCTCTACTAGACTAGCTCGTTAATCAAAGATGGTTAAGTTTTCTAACCATAGACATGTGTTGTCATTTGATGAACGAGATCACATCATTAGGAGAATGATGTGATGGACAAGACCCATCCATTAGCTTAGCATAATGATTGTTAAGTTTTATTGATATTGCTTTCTTCATGACTTATACATATTCCTTTGACCATGAGATTATGCAACTCCCGAATACCGGAGGAATACCTTGTGTGCTATCAAACGTCACAACATAACAGTGTGATTATAAAGATGCTCTACAGGTATCTCCAAAGGTGTTTGTTGGGTTGGCATAGATCAAGATTAGGATTTGTCACGCTATGTATCGGAGAGGTATCTCTAGGCCCTCTTGGTAATGCACATCCTATAAGCCTTGCAAGCAATGTGACTAATGAGTTAGTTACGGGATGATGCATTACAGAACGAGTAAAGAGACTTGCCGGTAACGAGATTGAACTAGGTATGAGGATACCTGTCGGTGTCAAAACCGGCGGATCTCGGGTAGGGGTCCCGAACTGTGCATCTAAGGCGAATGGTAACCGGAGGCAGGGGACACGATGTTTACCCAGGTTCGGGCCCTCTCGATGGAGGTAATACCCTACGTCCCGCTTGATTGATCTTGATGATATGAGTATTACAAGAGTTGATCTACCACGAGATCGTAGAGGCTAAACCCTAGAAGCTAGCCTATGGTATGATTGTATGTTGTCCTACGGACTAAACCCTCTGGTTTATATAGACACCGGAGGGGGCTAGGGTTACACAGAGTCGGTTACAAGGGAGGAGATCTACATATCCGTATTGCCAAGCTTGCCTTCCACGCTAAGGAAAGTCCCATCCGGACACGGGACGAAGTCTTTAATCTTGTATCTTCATAGTCCAACAGTCCGGCCAAAGGGTATAGTCCGGCTGTCCGGAGACCCCCTAATCCAGGACTCCCTCAGTAGCCCCTGAACTAGGCTTCAATGACGATGAGTCCGGCGCGCAGATTTGTCTTCGGCATTGCAAGGCGGGTTCTGATGAAGCTATGTACCTAGGGTAGGGGCATGGACCTGTCTAAAGAGCCCTACCCAAGGACATCCCTAGAAGAAGTCACCTTTCAATCGACTTAAAGGTATCCCACTCGACGGGTTCAAGACACTCGACCAAGAAGCTATCACTCGACCATGAAGCCAACCACTCGACCGCCAGGAGACCTAAAGTCACTCCGCAGGCAAACGGTCGGCTATTAAGTAGTCTTTATGGTCATTATAGCACTTTATTAGGGGCGTTACCAGTAACGCCCAACCTTAAATGTACCTTAAACCCTGCATCACCGAGGGCAGGAGAGGGCCGCGCAAACTCTATATAAGCCACCCCCCTCCTCAGTATCAAGGGTTCGCACCCCTGTTATTCATACACACATAATACAATTGACCGCCTCCGGGCACCGAGACGTAGGGCTGTTACTTCCTCCGAGAAGGGCCTGAACTCGTAATCCTCGTGTGTTTACAACTTCCCAATAGCTGAGATCTAGCCTCTCCATACACACCCCCTACATCACTGTTAGAGTTAGAACCACGGCAGTTGGCGCCCACCGTGGGGCAGGAATCTTAGCGCCTGATTGGAGAAGTTGCGATTTTTCCGATCCCTTTGATCATGGTTTCGTGCGGAGTTTTGGTGGGGGGCCGCGATATCCGCCTCGGTGCGCTCACGTTCATCGCCGACGACTCCGCCTGGCTTCAGGAGGCACCACTCGACATCGACGCGCTCCCCGTCCGCGGTGCGACGCATTTCCGCGCATGCATTCGTGGTGTCCTCCTGCGGCAGCCGTCGACCCAGTATCGGTCGGCCCCCGTATCGTCTCCCCGCTCTGTCTCCCACCATCGCAAGCGCTCCGGTCGGTCGAGACTTCAGAGGTGGGTGAGGCATGCCGTGGCTCGCCAGTCGGCCGCCCCACAAGTCGCGACAATCGAGCCCGACGAATCCCTCTGCGGCCTGTTCAACTGGCTCCGCGGAGACCGCATCCGAGTGCGACAACAGCGACCCAGTGGCTGAGGTTCTGGCGGTCGATGGAACGCACAGTCCTCCTGGTTTCCCTCGCGCTGATGGAGGTGCGGGTGGGGGCGACCCGTCGCATCCCCACGATGAGTATCTCCCCGAACCTCTCACGTCATTACAGCCAGAGGAGCTTCGCCGCTAGAACATGGACGCACTCCACACTCCTATCGTCGGAGAGACCCCCGAGGCCCGGGCCTTGGAGGACGCGCGCTTGGCTAACTTGGCCGAGCACACTCGACTAGAGAATCTCCAGCGAGCACTCGACGAGCAAGCGCGTCAGCGGGCTCCCGAGTCTAGTCGATGTCAGCTCTTCCCGCCGACGCAGGTATATCGAACCCCAGTTCAGAATTTGGCCGCCGCGGCCTGTATAGCAGAATCGATTCAGCCCTCCCAGTCGGAGGCTGGCAGGGGCTTGTTGCAGATCAGAGCGTTGCTCCGGGCGGCAGGAAACCAGAATTCCGCTGTTTCTCAGTCGCGGAATAGGATCCACAGTCGATCCATTGCAACAGATACAGTCCAGTCAGCTCACAGCCCGAGATCGCCCCCGAGGCGTGAGGGACGTGGTGACCGGCATGATCAGTACAGAAGGAATGAGCAGTATGATCACCGATCCGATCGTGATGATCAACGTCGAGTGCCAACCCCTCCCTCGAGGAGTGGGTCATATGCGCCTCGACATCGAGATGACAGGCGCCCTCATAGTGTTGGGCAGAGGATTCCAGTCGACCCCAGGGACCCGGGCTTTGACGCGAGATCTATCCTCGTTCAAGGTTTGGTTGACAGGAACAGAGCTTATCGGGAAGGCCACAACAGAGATGCGCCTGCCAGCAGCAGAGTACGTGTTTCGGGGCTAGAGTGTTTCAGTCGAGCCATCAGGGCCGCAGTGATTCCTCCCAACTTTCGGTTGGCGACTGGAGTCAGCAAGTTCACCGACGAGTCTAAGCCTGACACTTGGCTCGAAGACTACCGAGTGGCTGTCCAGATTGGTGGCGGCAATGATGAGGTGCTATGAAGCATTTGCCTCTCCTGTTAGAGGGCTCGACCAGAGCGTGGCTGAATCAGTTAGCACCCAGCAGCATCTACACTTGGGAGGATCTCTCTCGAGTGTTTGTCACGACCTTTGAAGGAACATGCAAGCGACCAGCAGGCCTTACAGAATTGCGGTCTTACATGCAGAAACCGAGTGAAACTCTGAGAGATTACATCCAGAGGTGGATCACTTTGCATCACACAGTTGAGAACGTACCGGATCACCAAGCAGTTTGTGCCTTTAAAGAAGGCATCAAGAACAGAGAGTTGAACCTGAAGTTCGGTCGGACCGGAGAAATGTCCCTGAATCGGATGATGGAAATTGCCACCAAATACGCTAACGGAGAAGATGAAGATCGACTCCGGAGTGGCAAACAGAAAGCAGTCGCCCAGGAAACCGGAGGCAATTCCAGTCGGAAACAGAAGCGGAAGGCCGAGCCAGCCGCCCCTGGGGAGGCCCTGGTCGTAACCTAGGGAAATTTCAAGGGAAAACCCAAAGGCCCCTGGAAGCCCAAGAAAGTCAAGGATCAAGATGGAAATAATGTTTTGGATCTGCCATGTCACATCCACACCAAGAAAGATGAAGAGGGTAACCTTATTTACCCAAAGCATACCACTCGACAGTGCCGGCTCCTGATCCAGCAGTTTCAGGGCAAGCAGTCCAAAGACAAGGAAAAAGAGCCAGACAGAGTTGAGGACAAAGAAGATAGTGACGATGGATACCCCCAAATCAATTCCACCTTGATGATTTTTGCTGATGTCGAAAGCAAAAGTTGACTGAAAGTCATTAACCGTGAGGTGAATATGGTTGCTCCGGCAACACCCAGTTATCTGAAGTGGTCTCAGACTGCCATCACATTTGACCAGTCTGATCACCCTACACACATTGCCACCCCTGGGAGGCAAGCTTTGGTGGTCGACCCAGTTGTCGAAGGCACTCGACTGACCAAAGTCCTGATGGATGGTGGCAGTGGACTGAACATATTGTATGCTGAAACATTGAAAGGGATGGGCATTCCGATGTCCAGGCTTAGCGCCAGCAACATGAGTTTCCATGGAGTCATTCCTGGAAAGAAAGCCGAATCACTCGGCCAGATTGCTCTTGATGTGGTTTTCGGTGATTCAAAGAATTACCGCAAGGAAAAGTTGACATTCGAGGTTGTGGACTTCCAAAGTGCTAATCATGCCATTTTGGGCAGGCCAGCTTACACACACTTCATGGCTCGACCGTGTTATGTGTATCTCAAGTTGAAGATGCCTGGTCCCAAAGGTGTGATCACTGTTACAGGAAATCAGAAGAAGGCAGAAGAGTGTTTTCAGAAAGGATCAAAGATTGCTGACGCTCAGATGACAGTTGTTGAGCTGCAAGAGTACCAGAAGACTGCTGATCCGAGTGAATTGCTACAAGCCAAGAAGCCTGCTTCAGAATCTGCTTTTCAGTCGTCCGGTGAAACTAAGCCAGTTCACATTCACCCGACCGACCCCGATGCTGCCCCGACTCACATCTCAACGACGCTCGACTCCACATAGGAAGAAGCGCTCATCCAGTTCCTCCGTGAGAACTGGGACATCTTTGCATGGAAGCCTTCTGACATGCCTGGAGTTCCCAGGGGGCTGGCTGAGCACCGTCTACGAGTCGACCCAAAGTTCAAGCCTGTGAAAGAACATCTTCGACGGTCCGCCGTCCAGAAGAGGAAAGCTATTGGTGAGGAGGTGGCTCGGCTCTTAGCAGCGGAGTTCATCCGAGAGATTTACCACTCCGAGTGGCTCGCCAATGTTGTCATGGTCCCCAAGAAGGACAAGTCACTTCGCATGTGCATTGACTTTAAACATATCAATCGGGCCTACCTGAAAGATCATTTCCCCCTCCCCCGTATCGACCAGGTAGTCGACTCGACCGTGGGGTGTGAGCGTTTGTCTTTTCTAGATGCTTATTCAGGGTACCATCAGATCCGTCTGTATGGACCCGACGAGATCAAAACGGCTTTCATCACCCCATTCGGGTGCTTCTGTTACATCACCATGCCCTTCGGCCTCAAGAATGCTGGAGCCAAGTTCATGAGGATGATTCAGAAGTGTTTGCTCACTCAGATCGGTCGGGACGTAGAAGCATACATGGATGATATTGTGGTTAAGTCACGGAAAGGTTCCGACCTACTGACTGACCTCGCCGAAACCTTTGCTAACCTCAGGAGATATGATATCAAACTCAATCCATCAAAGTGCACATTCGGAGCTCCAGGTGGAAAGTTACTCGGTTTCCTCGTTTCCGAACGAGGAATCGACGCCAATCCCGAGAAAGTTGGCACCATACTCCGGATGAAGCGCCCTGTGCGTGTACACGATGTCCAGAAGCTTACAGGTTGCTTGGCCGCTCTAAGACAATTCATTTCTCGTCTCGGTGAAAAGGCGTTGCCTCTTTACCGACTGATGAAGAAGTCTGACAAGTTCGAGTGGACTCCAGAAGCTGATGCAGCGTTCGCAGAGCTCAAAACTCTGCTCTCCACCCAGCCAGTGCTTGCTGCCCCAATCAGTAAAGAGCCTCTGCTGCTTTACATTGTGGCCATGGGACAAGTTGTCAGTACAGTACTAACGGTCGAGCGGGAAGAAGAAGGAAAGGCCTTCAGAGTTCAGCGCCCAGTATATTATGTGTCTGAAGTTTTGACTCCTTCGAAGCAAAGATATCCCCATTACCAGAAGCTTGTATATGGGATTTACATGACCACGAAGAAGGTTGCACACTACTTCTCTGACCATTCCATTATAGTCGTCAGCGACGCTCCACTGTCAGAGATTTTGCACAACAGAGATGCAACTGGTCGAGTGGCGAAGTGGGCGATTGAACTCCTTCCCCTAGATATCAAGTTTGAAGCAAAGAAGGCTATCAAGTCCCAAGCAATTGCAGATTTCGTCGCCGAGTGGATTGAACAGCAGCTTCCGACCCAAGTTCACTCGGAGCACTGGACCATGTTCTTCGATGGATCTAAGATGCTGAATGGTTCCGGTGCTGGGGTAGTATTGGTCTCCCCCGAGGAGATAAGCTCAGATATGTTCTCCAGATTCACTTCGATTCCTCCAATAATGAAGCGGAATATGAAGCACTCTTGTATGGGTTGCGCATGGCCATTTCACTCAGCGTTCGGCGCCTCATGGTCTATGGCGACTCAGATTTGGTGGTTAATCAGGTGATGAAGGAGTGGGACGTCAGAAGCCCATCTATGACTGGCTACTGCAACGCAGTAAGAAAGCTAGAAAAGAAATTCGAGGGGTTAGAGCTTCATCACATCCCCCGACTGAAAAATCAAGCAGCTGATGATCTGGCAAAGATAGGCTCCAAGAGAGAAGCCATTCCCAGCAATGTGTTTTTGGAGCACATCCGCTCGCCGTCAGTCCAGGAGGATCCTTTCACAGAAGAAGCCCCGCAACCGAAAAGTGCCACAGATCCGACTGAAGTCGAAATTCCTGCTATGGTCAACCTAGTCATGGAGGTCTTGGCTATCACTCCCGACTGGACGATACCATACATCGCGTATATCTTGAGGAAAGAACTTCCAGAGGACGAAGAAGAGGCTCGACAGATCGTCCGTCGATCTAAAGCTTTCACAGTCATAAAAGGACAGTTGTATAGAGAAAGCGCGACTAGAATCGGTCAGAAGTGCATAACGCCAGAAGAAGGTCAGATGATCCTTGATGATATCCACTCGGGGACCTGTGGTCACCATGCGTCCTCTCGGACAATTGTGGCCAAAGCATACCGAGCGGGGTTTTTTTGGCCCAGGGCAAACGAAATGGCGAAAGAGATAGTCGACAACTGTGAAGGCTACCAGTTCTACTCCAACATGTCGCACAAGCCGGCATCAGCTCTGAGGACCATTCCACTTGTCTGGCCCTTCGCTGTTTGGGGACTGGACATGGTTGGTCCACTGAGAACAGGCAGGAGCCGATTCACACATGTGCTTGTGGCAGTCGACAAGTTTACCAAATGGATTGAAGCCAAGCCTATCAAAAATCTTGATGCTAGCATTGCTATCAGTTTCGTCAGAGAGTTGATATTCAGATATGGGGTCCCGCATAGCATCATCACTGACAATGGGTCAAACTTCGATTCAGACAAGTTCAGAGCTTTTTGCGCCTCTCAAGGCACACGAGTCGACTACGCGTCGGTCGCGCATCCCCAGTCGAACGGACAAGCTGAAAGAGCAAATGGTCTAATTCTCAAAGGATTGAAGCCTCGACTAATGCGTGATCTCAAGCACGCAGTAGGCGCTTGGGTCGACGAGCTTCCGTCAGTTTTGTGGGGACTGAGGACCACCCCGAACCGGTCGACTGGAAGAACGCCATTCTTTTTGGTTTATGGAGCCGAAGCCGTTCTGCCGAGTGATCTACTTCACAACGCCCCCAGAGTCGAGCTTTACAACGAAGACGAAGCAGAGCAAGCCCGGCAAGACGCAGTCGACCTCCTAGAGGAGGAGAGGGAAATGGCTATGATCAGATCGACCATCTATCAGCAAGACTTGCGTCGATTCCATGCCAGAAATGTGAAGAGCCGAGCCTTCCAAGAAGGAGATTTGGTCCTCCGAGTGGATCAGTAGAAACCACACAAACTTGCTCCTACTTGGGAAGGCCCCTTCATCATCACCAGAGTCCTCCACAATGGAGCATATCATCTCTACAACGTTGGTCGCCGGATCAATGAGCCACGAGCTTGGAATGCGGAACTACTCCGCCCATTTTACACTTGAATTCTCACTCGGACGAGATGTAATAAGGAAAAATTTCCTGCAGTACATTTTTTGTCAAAGACAAGAGTGTTCCAATAATTGCTGTCACTTTTGTTTGCATGCGAAATCCCCCAGCGGGTGACTTAGCTACGAATCCGTTTCGCCTAAGTTTGAAAAATCCTACCAAGTGGAGAGCAATCCTCCCACTCGAGGGCTTAGTTGCAGTCCAGTACTCGCCTAAGTTCTCCCACTCGGGGGCTTAGCTGCAGTCCAGCACTCGTCTAAGTTTGAAAAAATCCTACCGAGTGGAGAGCAATCCTCCCACTCGGGGGCTTAGCTGCAGTCCAGTACTCGCCTAAGTTCTCCCACTTAGAGACTTAGCTGCAGTCAGGCACTCGCCTAAGTTTGGAAAAATCCTACCGAGTGGAGAGCAATCCTCCCACTCGGGGGCTTAGCTGCAGTCCAGTACTCGCCTAAGTTCTCACACTTAGAGACTTAGCTGCAGTCAGGCACTCGCCTAAGTTTGAAAAAATCCTACCGAGTGGAGAGCAATTCTCCCACTCGGGGGCTTAGCTGCAGTCCAGTACTCGCCTAAGTTCTCCCACTTAGAGACTTAGTTGCAGTCAGGCACTCGCCTAAGTTTGAAAAAATCCTACCGAGTGGAGAGCAATCCTCCCACTCGAGGGCTTAGCTGCAGTCCAGTACTCGCCTAAGTTCTCCCACTTAGAGACTTAGCTGCAGTCAGGCACTCGCCTAAGTTTGAAAAAATCCTACCGAGTGGAGAGCAATCCTCCCACTCGGGGGCTTAGCTGCAGTCCAGTACTCGCCTAAGTTCTCCCACCTAGAGACTTAGCTGCAGTCAGGCACTCGCCTAAGTTTAAAAAAATCCTACTGAGTGGAGAGCAAACCTCCCACTCGAGGGCTTAGCTGCAGCCCCGCGCTCGCCTAAGTGTTTAGAAATCCTACCGAGTGAGAGCAGACCTCCCACTCGGAGACTTAGCTGCAGCCCAGCGCTCGGCTAAGTGTTTAAAAATCCTACCGAGTGAGAGCAAACCTCCCACTCGGGGGCTTAGCTGCAGGCCAGCGCTCGCCTAAGTGTTTAAAACTCTATCGAGTGAGAGCAAACCTCCCACTCGGGGACTTAGCTGCGGCCCAGTGCTCGCCTAAGTATAGGACACAACCCAATCCGCAAGGATGACGAGGCGCAAGTCGACTGCTACCTTCTCCTTCGGAGTTGCGCCGCAAATACAAGGTTATTCCGAGTGAAGATCGAATTCCACTCGACGGATCAAACCATGAAGATATTCAAAGAGAAATCAAGTTCAGATAAAGCCTAAAAGGTCCCAGACCTCAGATCAAAGTACTCGAGCCCTCGGCTCAGCGGAGTTTAACGGTTACAAATCCACTCGGCATTCCGAGGCAAATTTAAAGTGAAGCATAAAAGTTTTTCATTCCTTAGGAGGAGGACTGGAAGGGGCGACGAACTCGTCCAAGTCGATCCTGTCTGCAATACGAGTGGCGGCAGCAATGAAAGTCTCCATGAAATCTTGAAAGTTGTGCTTCCTGGTATTGGCGACTTGGATGGCGGCCAGCTTTTCTTCTCGCGCTTCCTTGCAATGGACGCGGACCAGAGACAGAGCGACATCAACACCACATCTAGCAGAAGATTTCTTCCATTCCGCCACTCGACCTGGGACTTCATTAAGTCGAGCCATCAGGGACTCGAGGTCGTTCTGAAGCGTCGTCCCAGGCCAGAGTGATGTGTCGATCCGCAACATCGCAACCTTCAGTCGAGCAAGATAGTCAACCACGCTGGCAATACGAGACTCCAGACGGAGCACGTTCATTGCAGCCTCGTCCTTCACAAGGGAGTTAGCAGGGTCCAAGCCTGGCTCCACTCGACTGGTCTCCTCTTCAAAGTTCTGACAGAATTCTGCAAACATGATTCAAGAATAAGATAGTGACCCTACACAGACTTGGTAACTGCAAGACAGTCGGGGCAGAGTAATTACCTTCGAGCACGACGAACAGCTTCTTGGCGAGTCCACCGAGATAAGCCTCCAGATCGTTCCTCTTCCCCGCTAGCTCACCTGCCTTGTCGTGCAGAGCCACGTTGTCGTTCTTCAGTCGGCTGACCTCTTGATTGGCTACCTCGAGAGCAGCTTTCAGTCTGGAGTTCTCCTGCTCAAGAGCTCCGACCGAGGCCATTTTCTCTTCAGCAAGCCTCGTTTTATCCAAGACCTCCTTCTATGCCTCCGCAAGATCTTGATCCTTCTTCTTCAGAGCTTCCTCTAGTTTATCTGCGGCGCGTCGAGCGAAATCAACATCAAGAATGGACAAGAAAGAAAAGGCACTCATCAAGAATGGAGAACCTCACCAGCCATACCTTTTGCTTCTTCTTGCGCCTTCTTCAAATTCTCCTGAGCAAGCTTCAAGTTAAGGTTGAGCTGGATCTGCTGATTCTCCAACTCAGTATAGCGAGCTACAAGTTCGCAGGATTTCTGTAAAAAGAAAAATCAGTCGACAGACGTCCAAAATAAGTTGCTTCTGAGTAACTAAGAGACAATAATGACGTTTCTAAGACTACAGCCGAATCAAGAACATTCGACAGTAGTCTCGGGGACTACACCCAGTGGGTGCACTCAGCATGCCCCCACTATAAAAAAAAAGTCGACTGTCCGTAGTCGACCAGATACAGTCCCATTCGACATGGCCTGACCAGACCGAGTGAAGAAATATAGCTACAGCAACACAATATAAAGACTACAGTCGACTGCCAGCAGTCCACCGTAGTCTCGGGGACTACACCCAGTGGGTGCACTTAGCATGCCCCCACTCGTCCAAGAATTGGCAGACACACCCAGTGGGTGTACAGATACAAAGATCTTCGGAAAAGAGATTCTTCAAACAACATATCATAACAGACCAAGTGTTGAGTCGACTGACCTGGACGTTGCTCTGAAGAGCCGAGCTCGCGTCATAAGCTGCTTGGCTGGCCTCCCGAGCCACCTTCACTTGCTCCATCATGATCCCCGCCTGGCATATAGCCTCTTTTGCGGCAGCCGCTTGGTCCTCAGGGATAGGGTACGCGGCAAAAAGCGAAGGCGGATCTGCAGTCGACGTCGAAGGCCGCACACTTGTCAGAGGAATGGCGAAAGTCACAGAAGCCCGAGCGGTGTCACCACCATCCCGAGCTACGGCCTCAGACGCCGGAGCAAATTGGGGGGTCTTGTCAGCCGACGCCCTCTTGTTCCTCCTCACTCTCAGCGGTTTGTTGTCGTCGTCATCCGGGAGGTCGATAACATGAGGAGGGGCTACAAGGGAAACATTCAATCGACCAGAGTTGCAATAAATGTTCAGTCAACTCAAAGCGGAACGTCAGTAATCATACCAGGGTTGGAGGTAACAGCATCCTCCATCTCTTGGTCGTCGTCCTTGGCAGAGATCTCAGAAGTAGCAGCACTGCAAGTATCGAAAGTCAGTCAGTTGGCTCAATGAATCGACCAAGGATCTGTCCGGTCGACAAAGGAAAACAAGTTTTATTATTACCCAGAAATGGTGGGGATGGCCATCTTCATCTTGGGCAGAGCCTTGGGCGGCTTGGACGGCATCACGCGTGGGTGCTTGGGAGCCTTTCCAGTCGGCGTAGGAGAAGAGGTCCGAGGGCGTTTCGACGACTGCCCAACAGGAGCAGTCGCCCTACCACGCTCCCGCGTTGGGTCGTGTGTGAGCTTGGATCGCCCCTCCGGGCGGGGGGGGGGGGGGGTTCAACCTCCTCCTCCTCTTCGCTGGAGTCGACGTCGTCGCCTCCCTCTCCTTCACTGTCGGACTCCCACTCGCCTTGATCGTCTTCGCTCTCACCTCCGCTCGCCTCCCCTTCCTCATTTGGCCCTTGTGCCCCGTTGGGCGTCGAGTACATCTCGGTAGTCGCCTGGAAAGCAACAGACAAGATGAAAGTCAACCGACCTACTCAAAGAAGACCAATGAAGAAAACAAGATCTCAGTCAGGAGCATAAAGACATACCTGGTCCACGTCATATGAGTTGTCGAGTGGAATTACCCTCCTGGCTCCTCGGGGGTTGTCTTTGTTCCCCATGATGCTCGACAGCCACCCCTCCAGCATCTCGTCAGTAACCTCCTCCGGGTGGACCCGAGTGGTGTCGTCGAGACCCGAGTACAACCACATCGGGTGGTCACGAGCCTGGAGCGGTTGGATGCGCCTCCGGAGGAAGACCTCCAGCAAGTCCATACCAGTCACGCCCTCACGGACAAGCTCAACCACTCGACCAGCCAGTACTTTGACTTGGGCCTTTTCCTCCGGCGTCACTTTCAGAGAAGCAGGTTTTTCATCTCGGTTGAGAGAGAAAGGGGGAAGTCCGGTTGACTGCCCTAGGGTCGCTTGGTCTTGAGAGTAAAACCAGGTCGCCTGCCAACCGCGGACCGACTCCGGGAAAATGATATATGGAAAACAACTCTTTCCCCTCGTCTGGATTGCCAGGCCCCCGCACAGCTGAATCACCTGCGTCCTTTCGTCACTCGACTTGGCCTTCTTGACCGATTGAGAACGGCAGGTAAAGATGTGCTTGAAGAGTCCCCAATGGGGGCGGCAACCCAAGAAACCCTCACACATGGAAATGAAAGCAGCAAGATATACGATGGAGTTGGGAGTGAAGTGGTGGAGCTGCGCTCCGAAGAAGTTCAGAAAGCTCCGGAAAAAGGATGGGGCGGCAGAGAAAACCCTCGGTCGATATGGGTGGCTAGGAGCACACACTCACCGTCGCGAGGCTGAGGTTCGATCTCTCTCCCTGGGAGACGCGCAGCTTCGTGGGGAATGACTCCCCCCTTGACCATGTCGTCAAGGTCTTCTTGCCGGATCACCGACGGCATCCAGTCGCCCTGGATCCAGCCGCGGGGCAGAGCAGACCTTGAGGAAGATCCGCCCCGAGAAGATCTCTTCCCTTTCCCCTGCGCCGCCGCCTTCTTCACGCGCTCCAGAGCGGATGTCTTGTCCTTCGCCATCGTCGCCGGCAAATCTCGCACGGGTCTGCGGCGCTAGGGTGAGAGCGGAGGTGGCGGAGGAGCTTGCGAAGGGAGAGGGGAAGAAGAGAGCACACTGTTTGGAAACCCCGAGCCGGCTACTTATAAGAGGCCGCTCCCGAGTGGCTGACTGGTAGGCCCAGGCAATCCAGTCAAATCCCGCAGCGGACGCGCGCGCAGTACGTGGCGAAAAAGGTGGCGCGGAAATCAAGGAGCTTCCGCTTTATCGCTTCTGATTACTGCGGCCGCTCCCGTCCCGCGCGATTCCCGAAATCCGAATCCCACGACATCCACGGGTTGCAAAACAACTTGTCAAAACAGAAGACCCCGCTCGCGCCGACACTCGGTATGTCACAAGTAAATAAATTCACTCGACAAAAGGCCTGGAATGGATCAAGGCAAATGGAAGAGGTTGACGACGTCATCCGTGATGACTGACCCAAAACGAGGCACTCATGTAGCCCAAAGAACCAGTCGGAAGGATCTCCAACTCTTTCCCCACTCAAACCTCGATCCATTCGGGGGCTAATGATGAAGCTATGTACCTAGGGTAGGGGCACGGACCTGTCCAAAGAGCCCTACCCAAGGACATCCCTAGAAGAAGTCACCTTTCAATCGACTTAAAGGTATCCCACTCGACGGGTTCAAGACACTCGACCAAGAAGCTATCACTCGACCATGAAGCCAACCACTCGACCGCCAGGAGACCTAAAGTCACTCCGCAGGCAAATGGTCGGCTATTAAGTAGTCTTTATGGTCATTATAGCACTTTATTAGGGGCGTTACCAGTAACGCCCAACCTTAAATGTACCTTAAACCCTGCATCACTGAGGGCAGGAGAGGGCCGGCGAACTCTATATAAGCCACCCCCTCCTCAGTATGAAGGGTTCGCACCCCTGTTATTCATACACACATAATCCAATCGACCGCCTCCGGGCACCGAGACGTAGGGCTGTTACTTCCTCTGAGAAGGGCCTGAACTCGTAATCCTCGTGTGTTTACAACTTCCCAATAGCTGAGATCTAGCCTCTCCATACACCCCCCCTACATCACTGTCAGAGTTAGAACCACGACAGGTTCCTCCACCGAATACTCCATAGAAGATTTTGAACACAAGGATAATGTCCGGCTCTGCAAAACAAGTTCCACATACAACCGTAGAGAGAATAATATTTCCACAAATCTAATCTACTGACACGTTTGACAGCACAACATCATGTCATGGCCCAGTCATTATTCAAACCGTTTTTCTCAACCAGCACTGCACATATCGCGAGGCGGTTTTCCTGACACGTCTTGTCAAAGCAGAGATCGTGCCCCCCTTATTACGGGATTCTCATCAATACGAACATGGGTAACCCAATCGTGCCTGTTGGTATGACTCCTCGATTTTAGGCAAGTCCCAAACGACCATGAGGAGGACGCTTGATATTCACCCTCTTTATAAAGAGGCCAAGGCCTGTCCTTTTTTCCCTCTCGTGCTCAATCGAATCCTTACCCCGCCTCGAGTTCCAACACCCAAGGCTCAGGTCAGGACCTTCGGACCTTCAACCATGTCCGGATCCAACCTCCAAGGTCGGTGGTGTTAGAGTTATATTAAGTGATGTCTTTTGGCCTTTTGTATTCTAGTCTCTTGGCATCCTCTTGTAGCCTTTTGGCATCCTCTTGTATGTGTATATATGTTGGCATTGGCCTCCTAATAATACAAGTTGCTATTCTCCTAACATCAACATGGTATCATGAGCCTAGGTTAGGGAATTTTTTCTCTGGGTTTCACAACTTACCCTTCCGATCCACATCCTGGCTGTGCTGTTCCACATCGCTGCTGCCTCCCTCCTCCTCTGCTGCCGCATCACATACAACCTGCCGTGCCCAATCCAGGCCGCTCCTTCTGCTGCTGTAGGTTGGATCGATCGGATCCTTGATTCGAGTCTCCAGCCACCACCAACCTGATCTCCGCCGCCGGCTTTCTCTGTCAACTGCCACTGGATCTCGTCCGGCCACCGCTCGGCTTGTCTTCCGGCCGCCGCCCGCTTGTCCGGCCACCGCCCGCTTGTCCGGCCGCCGCTCGACTCGTCTTCCGGCCGCCGCCCGCCGCCCGCCACCCATCGGGGGCTGCTCTTCCAGCCGCCGCCCATCGGAGTGTGCACTTCCGGTCACCGCCCGATGCTCCTCCGGCCCCGTCCGCCAGCCGCCACGGACGGCCGCCCGTACGGCCCCGCCCTCTTCGAGTTGCTGCTGGCTTCTACGGGCGCTCCCGTGCATGCGTGTGAAACTGCCGCTGTTTTAGTCCAGAGATCGCTGCCTTGGGCTACTGTGGGCCGCCGTGTTTGGCCTGCCTCAGTCGGCTTGCCTTTTGTTTTTGTCTGATTCATCTGCTGCTGGTTCTGGCTACTCTCACCTTGGCTAGTTGAGTCTTTGTGACAGAAAAGGAGCACCATGTCTTTGGCATCATCTGGCTATGTTGCCATCCTGCGCTGCTCAGTGATATTCGATGGGGCTAACTATGCTGAGTTCGTTGCCTTTATGTTTATTCACATGCGTGGCATTTGTCTGTGGGGTGTTCTTTCCAGTGAGGTCCCCTGTCCTCCGCGCCCAGTGCCTCCTGTGGCTCCTACCCCACCACCGACACCACTGGCTCCTGACACAGATGCTTCTGATGCTGATAGGGCTGCAGCCACGGTTGCTGCTGATGATGCAGTTGCCGCTTATGACCAGGAGGTCTTGGATTATTCAAATGCTCTTTCTGTTTATTGTGACGATCTGGCTGCTTACACTCAATGGTGTGACGATGATGCTCGTGCTGCGACTATTCTCACTTCCAGTGTTTTGCCTCAGTTTGCTTCTGAGTTTATAGGTCTTGGTACTGTCTTTGAGATGTGGACTCATCTTCATCAGTGCTATCAACCCTCTGGTGATGCTCTCTACTTGTCTATGGTCCGTCAGGAGCATGCTCTTCAGCAGGGAGACTCCACTATTGATGAGTTCTACACTCAGAGTTCTGCTATCTGGCGCCAGCTTGACTCCCTTTGCACTACTGTTTGTGGCACTTGCCCGTGTTGCCAAACTATGAGGTCATGCTTGGAGTTTCAGCGCGTCTATGAGTTCTTGTCACGGCTCCGTGGGGAGTTTGAGCCTCGACGTGCTCAGTTGTTTGCGCGTGGCCGTGTTCCTATTCCTGAGGTGCTTTCTGAGCTTCGTGCTGAGGAGACTCACCTTCGTGGTGCTGGCTTGCTTCAGGTTCCCTCTGTGCTCGGTGCTCGAGCTGCTACTCCACCAGTGTCTTCTCGCTCCAGTGCTCCGCCGCTACTACCCACTCCTCCGGGTAATGAGGCCCGCTCTCGTGAAGGCCGCTCTCGTCCTCATACTCATTGTGACTACTGCAACAGGGATGGTCACCCCGAGTCTGATTGCTTCAAGAAGAAGCGTGATATGCGTAATAGGGAGCGCAATTCTTCTTCTAGGACTCGTGCTTCTTCCTCGATGCCGTCTACTGTCTCCTTGACTGAGCAAGATATTGTGAAGCTCAAGCGTCTACTTGCTGCTTCAGGTTCTTTGACAGGTACTGCAGGCTCTGTGACTGGTGCTTCTAGTGCTGAGCGACCACTGTCTACACAGTCAGGTACATCCCCATGGGTTCTGGATTCTGGAGCTTCATTTCATATGTCCTCCGATTCTTCTATCTCGTCCTCTCGTAGATCTCTCGATTTTCCTATTAATGTTCTTACTGCTGATGGTACTCCTCTTCCTGTTGCGAGTTGAGGCACTCTTGCCACTTCTTCCTTTTATGTTCCAGATGTTTCTCATGTGCCTCGCCTGACCATGAACCTATTTTCCGCGGGTCAGCTTACTGATTCTGGTTGCCGTGTCATTCTTGACGTTGATTCTTGCACTATCCACGATCTCCACACGAAGGCTCTGGTTGGGGCTGGCCCGCGCCGCCAAGATTCTTAGGGGCTTTGGGAGTTGGACTGGCTTAATGTTCCTTCCGCTATCACCACACTCGCCAATCCATCTGCCTTTGTCGCTTCAGCTACCAGCTCCTTCCAGCAGTGGCATCATCGACTTGGTCACCTTTGTGGTTCTCAACTATCATCTTTAGTTCGTCGTGGTCTTCTGGGGCCTGTCTCAGGAGATGTCTCCTTGCGGTGTCAGGGTTGTAGGCTTGGTAAACAAGTTCAGTTACCTTATCCTACTAGCGAGTCAGTGTCTCAACGCCCTTTTGATTTAGTACATTCAGATGTGTGGGGTCCGGCTCCCTTCTCTTCTAAAGGGGGCCATCGCTACTATATTATTTTTATAGATGATTTCTCTCACTACACTTGGCTTTACTTCATGTCTTCTCGTAGCGAGGTTCTCACTATTTATAAGCGGTTTGCCGCCATGGTCCACACTCAGTTCTCTACACCTATTCGCGTGTTTCGTGCTGATTCTGCTGGCGAGTATATCTCCAAAATGTTGCGTGGTTTTCTTGCTGAGCAGGGTACTCTTGCTCAGTTCTCTTGTCCCGATGGTCATGCTCAGAATGGCATGGCTGAGCGCAAGCATCATCACCTTCTTGAGACAACTCGTGCGATGATGATTTCCGCCTCTCTTCCACCTCATTTCTGGGCTGAGGCTGTCTCCACTGCCACATATCTCATAAACATTCAACCCTCATCTACTCTACAGGGAGGTATTCCTCTAGAGCATCTTTCTGATCATTCTCCTGATTATTCTGCTCTTCGGTTGTTTGGTTGTGTTTGTTATGTTCTCCTCCCCCCCGAGAACGCACCAAACTAACCGCTCAGTCTATAGAGTGTGTTTTTCTGGGCTATAGTGATGAACATAAGGGTTATCGGTGTTGGGATCCTATCGGTCGATGGATGCGTATTTCTAGGGATGTGACTTTTGATGAGTCTCTTCCATTCTACCCACGACCATCCTCTTCGACCTTTTCAGTAGAGGATATCTCTTTTCTCATGTTTCCTGATACACCTCCCTCGGTGCCTCATATTCCTACTCCTCCTTCTTGTCCCACTATTGCAGATCCGACACCATCTTCTCCTATCGTTTCTTCTCCTTCCTTATTGCATGACACTCCACCTTCATCACCGATGTCTTCTCCATCTCCATCACCTCTGGTGGTTTCTTCCCATCCCACTTTTCCTTTTCATTATACCCGTCGTCGACGTCTTATGGATGAATCTACCGACGTGCCATCTACTTCTGGTGCACCATCTTCCTCGTCCTAGCCGACTTATGGTCTTCGGGCTCGACCTTGCCCTCCTCCTGACCGCTATTCTCCTAGCCAATATGGCCTTTCAGTTGTACTTGAGCCTACCTCTTATCGTGATGCTATTATTCATCCTGAATGGTAGTTTGCGATGGCAGAGGAGATTGCTGCTCTTGAGCGCAACAGCACATGGGATCTGGTTTCTCTTCCTCCCCGTGTTCGTCCCATCACTTGTAAGTGGGTCTATAAGATTAAGACTCACTCTGATGGTTCTCTCGAGCGTTATAGAGCTCGTCTTGTGGCTCACATCTTTCAGCAGGAACATGGTCGTGATTATGATGAGACATTTGCTCCTGTGGCTCATATGACCATTGTCCACACACTTCTCGCCGTGGCCTTTGTTCGCCACTGGTCCGTGTCACAACTTGATGTTAAAAATGCTTTTTTTAATGGTGAGTTGCAGGAGGAGGTTTATATGCAGCCACCACCTGGGTATTCAGTTCCCGATGGCATGGTTTATCGTCTTCGTCGCTCTCTCTATGGCCTTAAGCAAGCCCCTCGCGCTTGGTTTGAGCGGTTTGCCTCTGTGGTCACTGCTGCTGGTTTTTCACCTAGTGATCATGATCCAGTATTGTTTGTCCACCTTTCTCCTCGTGGTCGCACTCTTCTTCTTCTATATGTTGATGACATGATCATCACTGGCAACGATTATGAGTACATTGCCTTTGTCAAGGCCCATCTTAATGAGCAGTTCCTTATGTCTGATCTTGCTCCTCTTTGTTACTTTCTTGGGATTGAGGTTTCCTCCACCTCTGCTGGCTTTTTCATTTCCCAAGAAAACTATATCCAGGGCCTTCTTACTCGTGCGGCTCTTAGTGATGAGCGCACTGCTGAGACTCCTATGGAGCTCAATGTTCACCTTCGTGCTTCTGATGGTGAGCCCTTGTCTGATCTAACATGCTATTGAAAGTGCGTTATATCGACTAGAGGGGGGGGTGAATAGGCGATTTTTATGAAATTCTTCACTGAGGAATTTGCCGGTGAGGAAATTCCTTAGCGAAGAACTACTAGCAGCGGAATAAGTACTCAAAAGTAAACATAACAGAATACAAGCATAGTCATCATGATGAAATGAAAACAGGCACAGAGTATAGGAAGCGTAAGCACAGGATAACACAGGATGAAGACAAACAGACTGAAGAAATTGAACTGAGGAAATTGAGAAAGTCTTCAGACAAAATATTCAAACACAGGTATGAACAAGCACACAACTCAATTATGAGGAAATGAAAGAGTTGAGGAAATGGAACCAGTAAGCTTGGTGAAGACAATGATTTGGTAGACCAGTTCCAACTGTTGTCTCAGTTGTACGTCTGGTTGGAGCGGCTGAGTATTTAAACTCGAGGACACATAGTCCCGGACACCCAGTCCTGAACATGCAGCTCAGGACACCCAGTCCTCACCGTATTCTCCTTGAACTAAGGTCACACAGACCTCGTCCAATCACTCGTGGTAAGTCTTCAGGCGACTTCCAAACCTTCACAAACTCGGTCACTCGGCGATCCACAGTTCCTCTTGGATGCTCTAGACCATGACGCCTAACCGTCTGGAAGAAGCACAGTCTTCAAAGGTAACAAGCGTCGGATCCACGTAGGATCAATCTCTTCAGTGATGCTCAATCACTTGGGGTTTGTTGGTGTTTGGGTTTTGGGGTTTTCCTCACTTGATGATTTCCGCTCAAAGTCCTCAGAGGATGGGTTTCTCTCAAATGACAAGCGTCAGTTTCTCTCGGAGTAGCCAACCAGCTAGTGGTTGTAGGGGCGGCTATTTATAGCCTAGGGAGTAGCCCGACATGATAAGACATAAATGCCCTTCAATGATATGACCGTTAGGTGGATAGATATTTTGGGACAGCTGGCGCATAGCACGGCAACGGTCGGAATTTTGAGTAGCAAAATCCTCAGGGCTATCATGTTCCTCACTGTGTAGGCAATCCGCACTAGCAAATTCCTAACTCCTCAGTCAGAACAAATTCCTCAGAGACCAGAAGAACTTCGTCTCTGTCGCTGAAGAATATGACTGGACTGTATGAGATTTCCAATGGCTTCACTCGAAGGGATTGGTAGGTGTAGGATTTTGAGTTGAGCATCACATGGAAATTTTCCTTAGTATTTCCTCGACCCCCTTTAACAGTACGGTGTTTCCTATGACTCAAGAAAGAGAAAATGAAACTACGAAAACAAAAGTCTTCACGCTTCATGTTCCTCGAATGAATACCAAGTCTTCAAGGTCACACCGATTTCTTCACTTTCAAAGTCTTCAGAAAGTCTTCAGTCGAAGAACTTCAATTTTTAGGGGTCGACTTTCTCTGTAAATATCAAACTCCTCATAGACTTATAGACCTGTGTACACTCACAAACGCATTAGTCCCTTAACCTATAAGTCTTCAATACACCAAAATCACTAAGGGGCACTAGATGCACTTACAATCTCCCCCTTTTTGGTGATTGATGACAATATAGGTTAAGTTTTCAACGGGGATAAACATATGAAGTGTAAAATACTGATATTGAGGAATTTGATTGCAAGATATAGAAGAACTTCCCCTGAAGATGTGCATAGTGAGGAATTTTCTTTTGAAGCAATGCACACTTGAAGAGTTGAATCATGGAGATCTCCCCCTATATCTTGTAATTCATACAAACATTTGACATATAGAAGTGAAGAATTTGAAATGCATTATGAAATATGGTGACTGATGTAATTCAGCATGCGTGCAATAATATTAACGAGGAATAAGCATGTAGAAAAACGTATCAAGAGTATCAGAGCACCATCGGGTTTAAGTTTACAACTCGATCCAATAAAAGTCTCAGAAGAACGAGAGTTGTAACTTGAAAAAAATGCCCATATAGAAAGACCCGCTTGAAGACTAACTCAAAATTCTCCCCCTTTGTCATCAAATGACCAAAAGGTTCGAATATGAGGACTAACGCCCCTGAAGAATATCAAGTTGATGAAGGAGCGCCGGCGTTGTTGGGGTCGTGTGTTGTAGTAGGGCCTGCCGCAGTGTCGTCCAAGTCTTCATTTTCATCAGTGTCGCATGATGAAGAATATGAGCTGGCCACCAGAGAAGGAACCTTGACCTTCTTGAATTTCTTCGGTGGAGGTGCAGACCAGTCAAAATCTTCATTGAGACCCATTTTCTTCAGATCTTCTTCACCATATAGATGTGACAGGATTGCCCAAGTGCGACCGAAGACTTGATGGAGGTAGTAATGGTTTTTCTTCACTGCATTGTGTGTAGCAGTCATGTTGTGAAGAAGTGAACCAAACTGACGCTTAACCCATTTGTGATTTCGATCCACCTTCTGATGAAGACTAAGCAGAAGTTCACGGTCAGTAATCACGCACAGAGCAGTGGCTCAAGGAGTAGACTTGGGTGCATTGGCAGAGTCATGTGTGACAGAGTCATCATTGGTGGAATAAGAAGCAGCTTTGCAAAATTGACCATCCAATGGATGAATGCCTTCATCTATAATAGCTGGTTCCTTGCCCTTTCCATCAACTGAGGAATAAGTCTACTTGAGGACTTTAATTGGGGGCAAGTAGCTGAGGTGATTCTGAAAATCAGCTTTGTAGTTGAGTGAAGGCCTTGTCCTGAGGAATCTCATAATCCAAGGTGCATAAGGCTTCAGCTCAAACAGAGACAGTGCAACGTTTGCTAGAGTCCTCATGAAGAAATCGTGATAATTGACAGGAATGCCATGAACGATGTTGAATACCAGATTCTTCATGATGCCAACAATTTCCTCATTAGATGAGTCGTGGCCTTTGATAGGACCGATTGTCCTCGTAAGAATACGATAGACAGTTCTGGGCACGTAAAGCAATTCCTTCATGAGGAATTTAGTTCTTGGTGCTTGACCTGGCTTCAAAGGTTTCATCAGCACCTGCATGTAATGATTTGTAAGCTCAGGTTCACTGTAGATGCAACGAGCTTCTTCAAGGGGAGGACTGAGTGGTAAGGCACGAAGCAATTCAGAGGCTGGTGCAGTGTAGTGAGCATTTTCAGACATCCAGTCCAACACCCATGAATTCACATCTTCAGAATCTCCTGTGATGTGCAGCGTTGCATAGAATTGAAGAATCAGTTCTTCATTCCAATCGCAGATGTCAGAGCAAAAGTTTAACAGTCCAGCGTCGTGAAGAACACTAAGGACTGGTGCGAAGCACGGCAGAGATTCCATGTCCACGTGAGGAATATGCTCATGATAGAAGATTTTCTCCTTGTTGAACAGCACCGAGGAATAGAAATTGGCTTGACTAGCAGTCCCTAAATGCCTCTTCCTAATGCGAGCATAGTTATATGGGTTGTAATCTTCGAAGAATACGTGCTCGCCGAAGAAATCATCAGCCTTGAACTTTTGCTTGCGTGAGAATGGATCCTTTGGCTTCGGCAGAGGAGTGTTAGTGAGTTGCATCACGACCTCAGGAATCTCAATCACAGGTTCTTCAGGCTGAGGAATTTCTGGTTCCTCTTCAGTGGCAGTCTGTGTCTTCAGATGTTCAACAGTAGCATTTTCTTCAGCACTAGTGGCTGGAATTTCCTCATGCACAAATGAAGTGGAGTGAGTTTCTTCAGAGCCCATTTGAACAGTTGGTGCAGGCAACTGAGGTATTTGCTGCAACCATGTGAACATTGGAGAGTTTGGATGCTGACTTTCCCAGAATTCATCACTGAGTACGGGTGTGGAGCACCCAACGTCCACATCTTCATTTTCCATTTCTTCAACGCCAGCCTCTTCAGCTGTGAACTGAGGCATGGGCGAGGAGATGACAGGTGTTGAAGGGATCGCATCCACTTCAATTTCTTCATCCAACTGCTGAGACGAAGCAGCAGAAGGAGTTTCTTCATCAGATCCGCTGGGGATCACATATTCTTCATCAAAAGGAACAAGGTCCTTTGATGGCCTGGTTGAGATGGGAACAGCATCAATGGGATTAGCAAATGAACTGATCAAAGGCTTCATCTTCTTCGGAGCTGAAGAATCTGAAGTAGCTGATGCTTTCCTTTTCTTCACTGCAGCACGCTCTGCAGCCTTGGTCTTCTTCACATCTGATGCAGATGGAAGGATTGGAGTTGAAGTTGGCACAGGAGCAGCTGAGGAATTTGGTTGATTTTCTTCAGGCACAACTGATGCAGTTGCCCTGATTTGTTCAGTTTCTTCAGGCGCACCACTAGTGGATTCCCTGGCAATTTCTTCAGCGGCTGGAATGCAGTCATCAGCCCTGGAACTCACATTTTCTTCAGCAGCCTGATTTTCATCAGTGGTGCTGGCATGTTCTTCAGTAGGCTGAGCGGATGCTTCAGCCTGAGGAACTTCCTATTGTGTTGGGGCAGCAACATTGGAAGTGAAGTTATCCGCAAGTTTCACAAGACGAACCTTGGCTCCAAGCCAATCAGCGTGATATGCGTCAAATTCATCACTGAGTTTCTTGATCTCAGTTTGAATAGTGACAAGTTCTTCAGTTGTCATAGAGACAACGCTTTTTTCCAGATAACGCTCTTTCTTGTACCGCACTTTCTTGATCTGCCTGGCCTTCTCAAATTTCCACTTTTCTTCTTGAATGAAGTGGGTCGGCATGTGACTTTGGCCAGGAGTCAGCTTGAAGTCAGGCATGGGAGTGTTGGGGTCCTTGTGCCAAACATCAATGTATTCGAGGATCAACTTAGGATCCAAAAGCAGTGGCACCTCTGTTCCCTTGGCTCTAGCGGCCCTGACTTGCCTGTCTCTGATGATTTTTGCAAGTTCATCATCATCATCTTCGTCTTCTTCAGACGGCACTTGGAAAGCGACTTGCTTCTTTTGAGGACTTGGTCGATGACCGCGTCCAGCAGTTGACTTTGTCTTCAGTAGTGAGGGGCCAGATGAGGAACTTGGTGTAGCTGAGGAACTAGCTGAGACACCTGAGGCAATAGATATGCCTGCAGTCCTTTGGCACGAGGCAAGATGCACAGGTGCTGAGGATTTAGTCGGAGCTACCGAAGACTTTGGCAGAGGAGCTGAGGACTTTTGAGGAATTGGCCGTGAGGGCTTTGAGGATTCTGGCCGTGAGGGCATTGATGATGAGCTTGGCCTTGAGGGCATTGTGGGTGAAGCACTTGGCTTGCGCGCATGCTTCTTTGACATAGCCTTCTTTGGCTTGACAGCAGAGGCCTCAACAGAGGTAGCAGCAGCAACATCAGAGTCTTCATTGAATTTCCTCACTGCTTCTCTGGCTTGCTTAGCCAACTTAGCTTGGCGCTTGGCCCACTCGTCAGGATAGTCCTCACCGCGCTTGAGGCTGGTGGATCAGCTATTTGGCCAGGTGCCAATGGAGCTCTTGGGCATGGAGGATTGAGTGCGAATTTCTTCATGTACTTTGGAGTTACATACCTGTACTCCCTCCATTCTCTTGCCCATCTCCTTTCTATCCTCTGTACGTGCACCTTGCGCTGATTTTTGTCCTCTTTTCCAAACTTGGCCTCATCAGGAGTGCAGTAATCTTTGTATATGTCCTCAGGGATTTCAAAGGCAGTCATGACCTCAGGCTTCTGTCCTCCTTTCTGTGGCCTTTTACCATCAGCCATTTTCTCCAGTTGAGGAATTTGAACAATCGAATTCTCTGAAGAAGTATGCAACTTTTCTTTGAGGAACGCTGCAAATGAGTTAGGTTGATGAGAACCTAGTGATTCAGCAGCCGACATGAGTACCTGTGAACAGAGTATAGTTGCGAGGAATTTGAAGAGGTCATATGCGTTCTCAGAGGTTTTTTTAAAAAAGAACAAGTTTGAGGAATTTGACCAGATGAGTCTTGAAGAATTTCACTAAGTGTTCTTTGTCTTAGGTTCCAGAGTTGTATAGATCTAAGATCCACACAACTGAGGAATCTTGAAGAAAAATGATGCTTAGAGAAACGAATCAAGAACAGATGACTTGTGAGGTGTTTAGTGTGTGAAGCTATGAAGAAAAACACTTTTGAAGATTTTGTAGATAATCATTCGAATCAGCGAGGGCAGTAAAAGTAACTTTTAATTACCCTGGACGAAGAACACGACGAACAGTGAGGTGTAGTGATGAAGTTCGTCTGTGTAGATCTTCCACGCCCTAACTCGGCGGAGGAAGACGGCTACGGCGGCGGCGGAGTGAAGATTTCCGCGGTCGGCGCGAGTACGTTGGCGACAAGGTCGAGGCAGTGAAGCTCTTCCTCACCGGCGGCGATGAAGTAGCGGCGGCGCTAGGGTTTGAGAAGCTCGAGCTGGAGAGAGAGATCGAGCGGAGTAAAACAAGTGAGGAAGGGAAGGAGGGGTATTTATAGCCACGGTGAAAAACTGCTCGCCCGAAGAAATTGGACGAACATGCCCCTGACCCTTCTCATTCGCATGACATGTGTCACCCACGTAGTGAGAAGTGGAGATCGTGTTAGATCGTGGGTGAGTGGATAAGTATAACGTGGGATGCGGAACGGTTTGAGCGGCAAAGCTGAAAATTTAGATAAGATAGGTTTTAAAGTTCCGTTCGCAATTTCTTTAGCTAACAAGGACACAGTGAAGATTTTGAACGAGTTTCAAATAGAACGCACATGAAGAATTTGTGAATAGATTGGGTTGAGTATAGCATAGAGGGGAAGGGTCCGATCACATTCACTTAACATGGAAACCAAATTGAAGAATTAGCAATAAGTGAATGCTGTAGAGGACATAAACTCATATATATATATATATATATATATATATATATATATATATATATATATATATATATAGCAAATGAAGAAAAACGACGGAAACAGTGAAGACAATGCAAAGTTGAAGAATATGATCAATTGAGGAATTTCAACTTTTGGTGGTGGCGTGACCCACCGTATAAGAATGATGATTTCAGACACCACGTACAATTATCGTAGGGTTCTGAGAATCTAATTCTTCATTAATTTCTTCACACTAAGAGTGTTATTCTTCATTGATTGAAGAAAAACGTTTCTTCATGTGTTGCACATCTAAGTCATCAATTTTGCATAAGTGTTAGGATGAGTGTCCTTTTCAAAGAACATTCGAAGATTCTAGGATATTTAGCTCACACCGCAACTTGCTAAATCTCTTCTCACCCAAGGGCTTTGTGAAGATATCGGCTAGCTGTACTTCAGTCTTCACATGCTCAATAGAAATGTCGCCCTTCAACACATGATCACAAAGAAAATGATGATGAATCTGAATGTGCTTTGTCTTCGAGTGCTGAACTGGGTTGTGAGCAATCTTGATGGCACTCTCATTGTCACAGAAGAGAGGCACATTATTCATGTTGACGCCGTAGTCCTTGAGAGTTTGCTTCATCCATAGCAATTGAGCACAGCAAGAACCAGCGGCAATATACTCAGCTTCAGCAGTAGATAGTGATACGCAGTTCTGTTTCTTCGAGGACCAACAGACCAAAGATCGTCCGAGGAAATGGAATGTACCAGATGTTGACTTGCGGTCCACACAATCACCAGCATAGTCAGAGTCAGAATAACCAACGAGATCAAAAGCCGAGCCCTTGGGGTACCATAATCCAAGTGTTGGTGTGTGAGCTAGATATCGAACAATATGCTTCACAGCCTTATGGTGTGATTCCTTCGGTGTAGCTTGAAATCGGGCACACATGAAAATACTAAGCATTATATCTGGCCTAGATGCACATAGGTACAATAAAGAGCCAATCATGGAGCGGTATACCTTATGATCGGAGTCAATACCATTTTCATTAGTGCACAGATGGCCATTTGTGGGCATAGGAATTTTGACGCCTTTGCAATCTTGCATGCCGAATTTCCTCAGTACATCCTTGAGGTATTTCTCCTGAGATATGAATATGCCATTGCATTGTTGACGAATTTGAAGACCTAAGAAGAATTTCAACTCTCCCATCATAGACATTTGATATTCTTCACTCATCATATAGGCAAATTCATCACTATAATGTTGGTCAGTACAGCCAAAGATAATATCATCAACATATATTTGGCACACAAACAATTCACCATCATAAGATTTAGTGAAAAGAGTAGGATCGAGTGAACCGGGTTTGAAGCCTTTCGTCATGAGGAATTCCTTCAAGGTATCATACCACGCCCGTGGGGCCTGCTTGAGGCCATAGAGGGCCTTGTTGAGTCTGAAGACTTTGTCAGGATTCTTTGGATCTTCAAAACCTGGGGGTTGAGCAACATATACTTCTTCCTCAAGCTTACCATTGAGGAATGCACTTTTCACATCCATTTGATATAAAGTGATATCATGATGGTTAGCATAAGCAAGTAATATGCGAATAGCCTCAAGTCTAGCAACAGGTGCAAAAGTTTCATCGAAATCAATTCCTTCAACCTGTGTGTAGCCTTGAGCTACAAGCCGTGCCTTATTCCTCACCACAAGGCCATTTTCATCTTGCTTGTTGCGGTAGATCCACTTTGTGCCAATGATATTGTGCTTGCGAGGATCTGGACGTTTGACCAATTCTCAGACATTGTTGAGCTCGAACTGATGTAATTCTTCTTGCATGGCCTGAATCCACTCAGGCTCCAGAAATGCTTCATCTACCTTAGTGGGCTCTGTAATAGAGACAAAAGCATAGTGCCCACAAAAGTTAGATAAATGTGAAGCTTTTGAGCGTGTGAGAGGACCTGGCGCTTTGATGTCATTGATGATCTTTTCAACTTGCACTTCTTTTGCAATGCGAGGATGAGCTGGTTGTCGTTGAAGAATTTGATCAGCATTTTCTTCAGCACCGTTTTCTTTAGTATTTTCTTCAGGTGCATTAGCTTGACGTTCTTCATGTTCTGGAATGAATTCTTCAGCAAATTCTTTAGTAGGAATGACATCCTCAGTAGCCTTGAACTTGATTGTTTCCTCAGGTGCTGGTTCATCTATCACAGTAGGTAGGTGCTCTCTTTGTGAGCCATTAGTTTCATCGAACCACACATCTACAGTTTCAACAACCTTGTGAAGAACGTTGTTGAAGACTCTGTAGGTGTGCGAGTCCTTTCCGTAACCAAGCATGAAACCTTCATGTGCTTTCGGTGCAAATTTTGAGTTGTGATGAGGATCTCTAATCCAACATTTAGCACTGAAAACTTTGAAATAACTTACATTGGGTTTCTTATCAGTGAGGAGTTCATAGACAGTCTTCTTGAAGAATTTGTGAAGAAATACTCTGTTGATGATTTGGCATGCAGTATCAATTGCCTCAGTCCAGAAATGACGAGGCATTTTGTATTCATCAAGCATAGTGCGAGCCATCTCAGCAAGAGTCCTGTTCTTGCGCTCCACGACGCCGTTCTGCTGAGGAGTGTAAGGCGCAGATAACTCATGACTAATACCAAGTTCATCAAGATAGTCATCGAGACCAGAATTCTTGACCTCAGTGCCATTGTCACTTCTGATGTGCTTGATCTTCACACCAAAGTTGGTTGAAGCCCTCGAGGAAAATCGTTTGAAGACTTCCTGCACTTCATGTTTGTAAGTAACAAGGTGTACCCATGTGTAACGAGAGTAATCATCAACAATAACAAAGCCATATTGAGATGCTTCATTTCAAATAGCAGAATAATGATTAGGACCAAAGAGATCCATGTGAAGCAATTCAAATGGGCGAGTGGTGGTCATGATAGTCTTCGCTGGATGCTTGGCCTTAGTCATCTTCCCAGCTTCACTGGCTCCGCATAGGTGGTCCTTGAGGAATTTGACATTCTCAATGCCAATGACATGCTTCTTCTTCGCAAGCGTGTGCAAATTGCTCATGCCTGCATGACCAAGTCATCGATGCCAGAGCCAGCCTTCTGAAGCTTTTGCAAGTAGACACACGGCTGGTTGTGGTCCTGTAGAGAAATCAACAATATACATGTCTCCTCCTAAAGCCTTCGAAGACTTTGGAATTGTCAGCTTCCATAACCACAACACAACGGTACTTGCCAAAGACAACAACCATATCAAGATCACAAAGCATTGAGACAGACATAAGGTTGTATCCTAAGGACTCAACAAGCATGACTTTGTCCATGTGTCGATCCTTTGTGATCGCAACCTTACCTAGACCCAATACCTGACTTTTGCCTTTGTCAGCAAAGATGATATGCTTCAGATGCGACGGAGATAATGGAGCATCCATCAATAGATTCTTGTGACCAGTCATGTGATTTGTACATCCACTATCAAGGACCCACTCAGTGGCTTTGGGTTGATCATCCTGCAGATGAATTAGTGCAGCTTACAAACTCATATACTTCATCAGTGAAGAATATGACATCAATTCATGAGATCAATTTCATCAAGCAACAGAACAGATAAAGCAGTGTGAGTACGTGAGAAATGAAAGTTCATTTCGTCATGATTAGCCTGCGTCCTATCAAGCATGCTCAGGTGTCCAGCAAATTCTTCAGACAATTACGTACGTCTGGAGACCTGACCCTGCAGAAGAGATTAGTTCTTTTTGTTCACCACCTACATCTGAAGGGGTGACAAAGAGTTCATCATTCTGCGAGCTCCATACGAGAAGGATGGCATAGAAGCCAGTCCATTTCGTTTCACATTAGAGGGGTTAGAATAAGCATAAGAGTAAGCAGAGAAATTCTTCGAGGACTTATGGACATAATAATTTGAAGAATAATGCACATATCCATAATCCTTAGATCTTTCCTGCGAAACAGATGGGTTAGCACGATGATGTTCATATGAGGACTTTGATCCTTTTGAGGAATATGATCCATGTGAGGAGTTTGGTCAGTATGAGGACTTGGATCCATATGAAGAATTTGGTCCATATGAAGAATTTGATCTGGGGTTCCTATTCTTCACGGGTGGCGTCATGATGACATTCACCTGAAGATTTTCAAGGCATATTTTGGGAACCCAGATTTTCTTCATAGGGGAACCGTTCCTGCAGTTAGTGCCAACATATCTAGCAAATACTTCACCATTCTGATTTTTGAACAGTTTATAGTTGGAGTCAAATGACTCATCATCAGAACGAGGAGATTCACATGCAAATCCAGATAAGTTAGATGGATCAACTGGAGGTCCGTTTGCAGCAACCCATGTAGTTTTGGGGTACTGCTCAGGCTTCCAATATGTACCATCAGCATTGAGTTTCCTCTCAAAGGCAATACCCTCTTTCCTAGGGTTCCTGTTGAGGATCTGATTTTTAAGCACATCACAAAGAGTCTGATGCCCTTTGAGGCTTTTGTAGATGCCTGTCATGTACAATTCCTTCAGCCCTGCATCGTCAGTGATACTAGCAATGTCCTCAGATGAGGAATTAGTGATAGCAGAGGCATGTGAAGAATTTGAAACATTAGCAGCATTTGAACATTCAGGTGAAGAATTAGCAGATTCACGTTCAATGCACTTCAAACATGGAGGAACAAATTCTTCCCGAGAAGCGCTGATTTGTTGAGCAAATAATGAATCGCGCTCCTTCTGAAGATCTTCAGAACTTACTCTTAGCTTCTCAAGGTCTTGCTTTCTTTGAAGAAATTCATAAGAAAACTTCTCATGATCAGATAAGAGAGTGTTATGTTGATCTTGAAGGGTGTCATACTTAGTATGAAGTCTCTGAAGACTTTCAGCCAAAGCTTTTGACTGATCCATTTATTCACCCAACATATCATCGCTTTTGTTTAGCATACAGTGAACTTTTTCCAAAGCTCTTTGTTGTTTAGTGGCAAGGGAAGCAAGTTTGACATAGATGGGTCCAAATTCATCACCAGATTCATCATCACTAGACTCGGATAGGTAGCATTCAGTTACCCCAGCATCTTTGGCCATAAGGCATGATGCAGAAGATGATGATTCTGGTTCGAATGTCATCGCTTTGAGAGATTCCTTGAAGTCCTCAAACCAAGGATCATGACAGGTTCGATGACCTTCATAGACCTCAGAGAGACGGTCCCAAATGAGCTTCACATGATCGAGATGCATGATATTCCTGAACTGATTTTGTGACAGACTGGAGTAGATGACATCCTTCGCCGTGAGGTTGAGAAGAGTATACTTGCGAATGTCATCAACTTCCGCCATCTTGCACAGATCAGTCAGACCAAACTCAGTGACGGTCCACAGCTCGCTGTTCATCGCCATGAGGCGTTTCTTCATCATGGCCTTCCACTTGGGATACTCGTGACCGTCAAAGATGGGGCATGTCACTTTCGTCATATCTGCGGTCGACATAACTAAAACTCCAGGCGGTTAAACCAAAATCACACAGAACAAGGGAGTACCTTGCTCTGATACCAATTGAAAGTGCGTTATATTGACTAGAGGGGGGTGAATAGGCGATTTTTATGAAATTCTTCACTGAGGAATTTGCCGGTGAGGAAATTCCTTAGGGAAGAACTACTAGCAGCGGAATAAGTACTCAAAAGTAAACATAACAGAATACAAGCATAGTCATCATGATGAAATGAAAACAGGCATAGAATACAGGAAGCCTAAGCACATGATAACACAGGATGAAGACAAACAGACTGAAGAAATTGAACTGAGGAAATTGAGAAAGTCTCCAGACAAAGTATTCAAACACAGATATGAACAAGCACACAACTCAATTATGAGGAAATGAAAGAGTTGAGGAAATGGAACCAGTAAGCTTGGTGAAGACAATGATTTGGTAGACCAGTTCCAACTGTTGTCTCAGTTGTACGTCTGGTTGGAGCGGCTGAGTATTTAAACTCGAGGACACACAGTCCCGGACACCTAGTCCTGAACATGCAGCTCAGGACACCCAGTCCTCATCGTATTCTCCTTGAACTAAGGTCACACAGACCTCGTCCAATCACTCGTGGTAAGTCTTCAGGCGACTTCCAAACCTTCACAAACTCGGTCACTCGGCGATCCACAGTTCCTCTTGGATGCTCTAGACCATGACGCCTAACCATCTGGAAGAAGCACAGTCTTCAAAGGTAACAAGCATTGGATCCACGTAGGATCAATCTCTTCAGTGATGCTCAATCACTTGGGGTTTGTAGGTGTTTGGGTTTTGGGTTTTTCCTCACTTGATGATTTTCGCTCAAAGTCCTCAGAGGATGGGTTTCTCTCAAATGACAAGTGTCAGTTTCTCTCGGAGCAGCCAACCAGCTAGTGGTTGTAGGGGGCGGCTATTTATAGCCTAGGGAGCAGCCCGACATGATAAGACATAAATGCCCTTCAATGATATGACCGTTAGGTGGATAGATATTTTGGGATAGCTGGCGCATAGCACGGCAACGGTCGGAATTTTGAGTAGCAAAATCCTCAGGGCTATCATGTTCCTCACTGTGTAGGCAATCCACACTGGCGAATTCCTAACTCCTCAGTCAGAACAAATTCCTCAGAGACCAGAAGAACTTCGTCTCTGTCGTTGAAGAATATGACTGGACTGTATGAGATTTCCAATGGCTTCACTCGAAGGGATTGGTAGGTGTAGGATTTTGAGTTGAGCATCACATGGAAATTTTCCTTAGTATTTCCTCGACCCCCTTTAACAGTACAGTGTTTCCTATGACTCAAGAAAGAGAAAATGAAACTACGAAAACAAAAGTCTTCACGCTTCATGTTCCTCGAATGAATACCAAGTCTTCAAGGTCACACCAATTTCTTCACTTTCAAAGTCTTCAGAAAGTCTTTAGTCGAAGAACTTCAATTTTTAGGGGTCGACTTTCTCTGTAAATATCAAACTCCTCATAGACTTATAGACCTGTGTACACTCACAAACGCATTAGTCCCTTAACCTATAAGTCTTCAATACACCAAAATCACTAAGGGGCACTAGATGCACTTACAACTATCATCATCTTGTTGGGAGTCTTGTGTATCTTGCTGTCACTCGTCCAGATATCTCTTATCCTGTCCATATTCTGAGTCAGTTTGTTTCTGCTCCCACTTCAGTTCACTATAGTCACCTTCTTCGCGTTCTACGATATCTTTGTGGCATGATCTCTCATCGTCTCTTTTTCCCCCGTTCCAGCTCATTACAGCTCCAGGCCTATTCGGATGCTACATGGGCTAGTGATCCTACGGATCTCCGTTCACTTTTTGCCTACTTTGTCTTTCTTGGTGGTTCCCTCATTTCCTGGAAGACGAAGAAACAGACTGCAGTTTCTTGTTCGAGTGCAGAGGCCGAGTTGCGAGCTATGGCTCTTCTGACGGCTGAGGTGACTTGGTTACAATTGTTACTGGAGGATTTTGGTGTTTCTGTTACTACACCTACCACCCTCCTGTTAGACAGCACTGGTGCTATCAGTATTGTGCGGGACCCTGTGAAGCATGAGCTTACCAAACACATTGGTGTTGATGCTTCTTATGTGTGCGCTGCTGTGCAGGATCATGTTGTTGTTCTTCAGTATGTGCCTTTTGAGTTACAACTAGCGGACTTCTTCACGAAGGCTCAGACTAGAGCGCAAAATGGATTTCACCTCTCCAAACTCAGTGTTGTGGATCCACCATGAGTTTGAGGGGGGGGGTGTTAGAGTTATATTAAGTGATGTCTTTTGGCCTTTTGTATTCTAGTCTCTTGGCATCCTCTTGTAGCCTTTTGGCATCCTCTTGTATGTGTATATATGTTGGCATTGGCCTCCTAATAATACAAGTTGCTATTCTCCTAACATCAACAGGTGGATGCCTTCCTCTGTCATAGAGGAGGACATCAAGAAGCTGAGAGAGGCCAGGTATCTGACCGCCGAAATCTCGCACAGGCTGCCTGCCCGAGGGCAAGTCATCCCCACTCCCGAACCCAACGAGTGTGTTGTGTTCATCTCTCACTTCCTCCGAGGGCTAGGCCTCGCTCTGGATCCCTTTGTTAGGGGGCTCATGTTCTATTATGGACTGGATTTCCATGATCTGGCCTCGGATTCCCTCCTTCACATCTCGTCATTCATCGTCATGTGTGAGGCCTTCCTCCGCATTACCCCACACTTTGGCCTGTGGCTGAAGACTTTCAATGTGAGGACGAAGATGATCGAGGGGCGGCATGCAGAGTGCGGAGGTGCCGTAATAAGCAAAAGCGCTGATGCTCCATGGCCAGAGGGTTCCTTCCCAGAGGTGTCCAGTTTATGGCAACGGGAGTGGTTTTACATCACAGCTCCCCGGAGTACCAAGTGGGTAGCCTCCCCAACCTTTTGCTCGGGCCCTCCACCACAACTGACATCATGGATCAACAAGGGGCTGAACTGGGGGCCAGTAAATGATGTGCCAATATTGCAGAGTCGCATACGAGATCTCCTTAAGAGAGATGTTAGCCTGGTCATGGTAATGCAAGTCATGCTAGTTCGTCAAGTCCAGCCTTGCAAACATCGACCCCTCAGTATGTGGGAATTCAACCCAGAAGGACTGCGAACTATCCAGTACTTCCTCGTCATGACGCTCGAAGAGATGTGAAATTGTTCTTCGGACCCCAAATAAAGTGTCCGGACACCATCGAGGATGCGGGTCTGAGCTGTAATTGCCCTGATACCCAAGTAAGTAATCCCATGGCCGAACACGCTATCTTTTTATTTATCATAACATCATTATGAAAAGTCGCTCTTTGACCTGGACTGGATAACAAAGGCAAAGATGATCAGGTGTTCGGCCCCCCTTCCCGAAGGCTCGGCCAATCCGGTACTAGACAGAATGCTCGAGCTGGTGCCTTATCAGGCGCCCTTAGAGGAAGATAAAGGGGGAAATAAAGAGGCTGAAAGCGGGCCTCACTCACTATTCGTCCAAACCGGGGGAATTGGCGCCTCCGTGAAGGAGGATAACCAGGGAGAAGAATCTGACATTCCCTCTCCCCGAGGAAGGAAGAGGACCACCTCCGAAGACCCGAAAACCAAGGTTTCCAAGCGGGGGAAGAAATCTTCGCCAGAGGGCCCTGCCTCAGAGGGTACTCTTGCCGCACAGTGCCCACAAGGGGATTAGCCCTCGACCGAGCTATAAGTAAACAAAAGGTACTTAATAGTGAAAAGTATCCTACCTTACTTCCGAAGACAATAACCGAAGCTTATATCTTGTAGTTCGGATCATAGCCCTTCTCGATAGAGTTCGTCTTCGTGGGATCTTCTTCCGGAGATGATGGAGAGCGAAACACCTCCCCCTTCCACCCCACCTCATGAGGCGGGCGACCCTGAAGTGTTGTCGCGGAGGGTTTCTCCTTATCCGCCAAGGCCAGAGGGTAATCCTTTGGCCACCCGAAGTCCTCAGTTTTCGGCTCCTAAAGAGAGCAACAAAAAGAGTCTGGAACCATATAGTGTGCAGTCAGACGCACTGAAGGATCTTCTGGAGCAAGCGGCCATCTCAGAAGTGCATCATACACTAATGGGTACGGTGATTGAAAGGATTTCATCTGCTGAAAGCGGGTTGCATGAAGCTTTTATGAGTCTGCTGAAAGGCTTTGAGGTACGTGAAATAGTGTATGTTTTTGACAGTACCGCACACGTTAGGTGTGCCCTATGCAGATAGTAGCCCCTGAGACTCTGGTTGCCGTCGAGGATGGTGGCAAATAGAGGATCATAGTCCTAGGTAATAATCAGGCCGCCTTCATGTGCGGGTGGCTGAAGGTCCGGTGGCTAGCCGGACTGATGAGTTTGCCAAGCTAAAGCGGCAACTTGATGCGGCAGATGCCGACATCGTTCTTCTCAACAAGCGGCTTGACGAGGCACAGGGTATGTGATTTCTCTGGTGATCAACACATAGTAAGAGGAGCATGATGCCAGTATCTTTAATATGTTGTGACTGCAGATGGAGCTGCCACCATGGAGACCCTTCGGGTGGAACTTGCCCAAGCCAAGGAACAAGCCAGAAATAGTGATGCAGCCGCTCTAAAGGCGGTCGAAGAGCTGAGGGCCGAACAGGTCGCGCATTGCCAAAGCAAGGAAAGAATAGCCAAGATGGCCATTGAGTTAACAGATGCCGCTGACCGTTACCAGCTTCTTAAAAAAAGAAGCCGAGCGAAGGCGACGGACGTGGAGAAGGCTGATACGTCTCCGTCGTATCTATAATTTTTAATTGTTCCATGCCAATATTCTACAACTTTCATATACTTTTGGCAACTTTTTATACTATTTTTGGGACTAACATATTGATCCAGTGCCCAGTGCCAGTTCCTGTTTTTTGCATGTTTTTTGTTTCGCAGAAAATCCATATCAAACGGAGTCCAAACGGGATAAAAACGGACAGAGATTTTTTAGGAATATATGTGATTTTTGTGAAGTGAAATCAACGCGAGACGATGCTTGAGGGGCCCACGAGGCAGGGGGCGCTGATGTCTACTACACAACCTTCTTCTTGTAGACGTTGTTGGGCCTCCAAGTGCAAAGCTTTGTAGGACAGTAGCAACTTTCCCTCAAGTGGATGACCTAAGGTTTATCAATCCGTAGGAGGCGTAGGATGAAGATGGTCTCTCTCAAGCAACCCTGCAACCAAATAACAAAGAGTCTCTTGTGTCCCCAACTCACCCAATACAATGGTAAATTGTATAGGTGCACTAGTTCGGCGAAGAGATGGTGATACAAGTGCAATATGGATGGCAGATAAAGGTATTTGTAATCTGAAATTATAAAAACAGCAATGTAACTAATGATAAAAGTGAGCGTAAACGGTATTGCAATGTGTGGAAATAAGGCCTAGGGTTCATCCTTTCGCTACTGTAAGTTCCCTCAACAATAATAACATAATTGGATCACATAAATATACCTCAACATGCAACAAAGAGTCACTCCAAAGTCACTAATAGCGGAGAACGAACGAAGAGATTATGGTAGGGTACGAAACCACCTCAAAGTTATTCTTTCCAATCAATCCGTTGGGCTATTCCTATAAGTGTCACAAACAGCCCTAGAGTTCGTACTAGAATAACACCTTAAGACACAAATCAACCAAAACCCTAATGTCACCTAGATACTCCAATGTCACCTCAAGTATCCGTGGGTATGATTATACGATATGCATCACACAATCTCATATTCATCTATTCAACCAACACATAGGACCTCAAAGAGTGCCCCAAAGTTCCTACCGGAGAATCACGACGAAAACGTGTGCCAACCCCTATGCATAGGTTCATGGGCGGAACCCGCAAGTTGATCACCAAAACATACATCAAGTGAATCACGTGGTATCCCATTTTCACCACAGATACACACGGCAAGACATACATCAAGTGTTCTCAAATCTTTAAAGACTCAATCCGATAAGATAACTTCAAAGGGGAAAACTCAATCCATTACAAGAGAGTAGAGGGGGAGAAGAAACATAAGATCCAACTATAATAGCAAATCTCGCGATACATCAAGATCGTATCATCTCAAGAACACGAGAGAGAGAGAGATAGAGATCAAACAGATAGCTACCGGTACATACCCTCAGCCCTGAGGGATAACTACTCCCTCCTCGTCATGGAGAGCACCGGGATGATGAAGATGGCCACCGGAGAGGGATTTCCCCCTCCGGCAGGGTGCCTGAACGGGTCTAGATTGGTGTTCGGTGGCTACGGAGGCTTCTGGCAGCGGAACTCCCGATCTATTCTCCGTTCTGGAAGTTTTAGGATACATGGGTATATATGGGTGAAAGGAGTACGTCGGTGGACCGAAGGGGGGGCCACGAGGCAGGGGGCGTGCCCCAGGGGGGTGGGCGCGCCCCCTACCCTCGTGAGCACCTCCTTCATCTTCTGACGTAGGGTCCAAGTCTATCCGGTAGGTTTCCTTCCAAAAATAACTTCTCCAGTTGATTTCGTTGCGTTTGATATTCCTTTTCCTCGAAACACTGAAATAGGCATAAAACAGCAAATCTGGGCTGGGCCTCCGGTTAATAGGTTAGTCCCAAAAATAATATAAAAGTGGAAAATAAAGCCCAATATTGCCCAAAACAGTAGATAATATAGCATGGAGCAATCAAAAATTATAGATATGTTGGAGACGTATCAGGCGCGTCCCAGGGGGGCAGGCGCGCCCCTGACCCTCGTGGCCACCCCGTAAGGTAGTTGGTGCCCTTATTTCGCCGCAAGAAAGCTAATATCCGAATAGAGATCGTGTTAAAATTTCAGCCCAATCGGAGTTACGGATCTCCGGTAATATAAGAAACATATAAAGGGTAGAATCTGAGAACGCAGAAACAGAGAGAGACAGAGAGACAGATCCAATCTCGAAGGGGCTCTCACCCATCCCACGCCATGGAGGCCAAGGACCAGAGGGGAAACCCTTTTCCCATCTAGGGAGGAGGTCAAGGAAGAAGAAGACGAAGGGCCCCCCTCTCCCCTTCTCTTTCGGTGGCGCCGGAACGCTGCCGTGGCCATCATCATCACCGCAATCTTCACCAACAACTTCACCGCCATCATCACCAACTCTTCCCCCCTCTATGCAGCGGTGTAACCTCTCTCTTACCCGCTGTAATCTCTACTTAAACATGGTGCTCAACGCTATATATTATTTCCCAATGAGGTATGGCTATCCTATGATGTTTGAGTAGATCCGTTTTGTCCTATGGGCTATTTGATCGCTACAAAAAAAGACACATCCATGACATTTTGGGCCGAATGAATTTTTTTTCTGTCATACATATGACACTTCTATGACAATAATTGTGACAAAACCTGGTATCATCATAGATGTGGTGGGCTCCTACTTCTATGACAAAAAATCATGACAGAAAATGGGCTTTTCGTCTTGGGCGGGCCGGAGACACAGCTGCATGACATTCTTTGGGCCATCCATGACGGAAAAAACCATGGTAGAAGCGAGGGGGAGGAAAACTTCTGGGAGTTCCCGGTTACGGTGGGAGGTTGGGGGCCGAGCGATGCGCGTTTCTCTCGTACACGTACGCGCGTGTGTGCGAGGCGTTAGCTCTAATTAAACCCGAGCGAGGCGTTGGGCTCTAACTGAACCCGAGCGATTGCACTGCAGGCTACGCGTTACTGAACCCGAGTGATCGATCGATGGTTGTTAACTGAACCTGATTGAGCGATTCCGTCGCTACTGCTGCTAACTAAAGTTGATCGATTGGATGAACAGTGAGCGTTGCGGGGGGGGGGGGGTTGGATAAACAGTGAGCGGTGGCGTTGCCTCTGGATGAACAGGACCCCGTGGTGTGGTGGAGGGCTGGATGAACAGTAGACGGTGGAGGGGTGCCCGTGGAGGGGTGGTTGAACAGTAGCCGGTGGAGTAGCGTGCGGTGGAGGCTTGATGAACAGGAGCCCGTGGAGGCTGGAGGAGGTCGACGGTAGCCCGTGGAGGCTGGAGGAGGTCGACGGTGGAGATGAACAGTATCCCGTGGAGTCCCGTTTTGCGGTACGCCACACCCCTCCCGATGAACAGGACCCCCGTTTCGACCGTAGGAGGTCCGTTTTGTCCGTTTTGCGGTACACCATACCCCTCCCGATCAACATGACCCCCCTTTCGACCGTAGGAGGTCCGTTTCATCCGTTTTGCGGTACGCCACACCCCTCCCTATCAACATGACCCCCGTGTCGACCGTAGGAGGTCCGTTTCCTCCGTTTTACGGTACGCCAGACCCCTCCCGATGAACAGGATCCCGTTTCGAATGTGGCCGGTCGAACACAAGGCCATTTCCTCCGTTCTGTAGTACGCCAGGCCTCGTTTCCATCGCATGTTCTGTCCAAGCCCTCCCGATGAACACGACCACACATTCCATTCCGACCCAGCCGGTTGGCTCCCACGCGTTCCGTTGCCTCCCGATGAACACGACGCATTCCGTTGCCTCCCGATGAACACGAGCATTCCGTTGCCTCCCCATGAACACAACGACGACGCTATTTCTCCGTTCCGACCCAGCCATGTACACGAGCCCTGGCCATACGTATGCGCGAGTAGGCGTTCGAGACCCTGCCCGTATGTACACATACGTGGCCGTATTTTCTTTCTTGCACCCTGGCCGTTGTACGTATGTGTACATGCTACGTGCGCGCCTCTACTATGACACGTGCACGCCTCTACATCCACTAGTATATATGTACGTACACGTTCGTGGCCAGAATGACAACGCTACGCACGCTTCGACCAGGTGGGTCCCGACTGTCAGGCACTTCCTTGCGTGTGAAGATGTAGCTGGTGCGTCCAAACAGTCAGGGGGGAAACATCTTTTCGCGAAATACGGTGGCCCATCCGGTGGGTCCCCGCTGTCAAGTGGAGGAATAATTATTTTGCACGTAATAAGGAGGCACTTCCTTGCTGCGGCTGTGGACCCAGCTGCAGCCTCTCCACGTACAGTCCACGTCCGATGGAAGCCGTTCCTTGACCATGTTGACCACGCCGCGCCGAGAGCACCAGGGCGGTGGACGATGGCGAGGCCTATGAAGGGGATGACGCGGAGCCGGGGAAGACGCGGCAGTGGATGCCCACGCGTAGAGGAGTACGAGGGTTCACTTGTTCGCTGCGGTGTGAGGTTGCCGTCGCTGCAGAATAACAGGGGGTGTGGGTGAGTAGAGGGATGGCCTGGCCAGCGGTGGGAGTAGTAGGGGGCGGTGAGGCCTCCGCCGCATCGCAGCCGGCCACGGGAGACAGGAGCACGAGGCACGACCGGCGCTGGTTTGGGCGGCTGGAGCAAGAAGACCAGAGGTTGAAGAAGCACTACGACCATTGGATGGACATCATACGGTCACTGGAGCTAGAATCATGCATATTGACTAAGTTGACAAAGCCCTCCGTCCCCGTCAACTTAGTAGACCCACAAGTCAGCCTGCCACTATACTAGGTCCCAGCTAACAGGGGGAGTATTCATTTTTTTGTGCGTAATAAGGAGGCACTTCCTTGCGTGCGAAGATATAGCTGGTGGGTCCGAGCTGTCAGCGGCGGTAACGTTTTTTTCGTGAAATACAGAGGCCCTTTCGGTGGGTCCCTGATGTCAGGTGGAGGAATCATTATTTTGCGCATAATAAGGAGGCATTTCCTTGCGTGCGGCCATGGACCCAGCTGTCGGCCTCTCCACGTACAGTCCACTTCAGATGCATGTCGGTCGGTGACCACGTTGACCAGGCCGCGCCGAGAGCACCAAGGCGGTGGACGACGACAAGGTCTAGGAAGGGAACGACACGGAGGCAGGGAAAACTCGGCAGCTGTTTCCCACGCGGAGGGGAGTACGACTGTACGAGGGTTTACTGGTTCGTCTGCCGTCACTGGAGAATAACAACAGGTGTGGGTGAGTAGAGGGATGGCTAGGCCAGCGATGGGAGTATGGTGGGACGGTGAGGCCTGCGCAGCAGCAGAGCCGGCCGTGGGGAGGAGGGAGCAGACAGTCCCACCGGCGCTTGTTTGAGCGGCTGGAGCAGGAAGAGCAGAGATTGAAGAAGCACAACGGCCGTTGGATGGCCATCCAACAATCATTGCTTGTGCGTCAACCTTTTTTTAGGAAAGCCTCAAATCTGTGGAAAACAGCATACAACCCATCTGCCATTATTTCTAATAATTTAAAGCCCATTTGCTAATTATTAAGGTTTTTTTGGATCCCATATTCTTTTTGTTAGCATTATAGCCCATATTGTGGCCACGGTTAAAAAATTATACGAAATTTTGCATATTTTGGTGTGGTCCGAAATGTTTTTAATCCCGAAATTTTGACTCACATTCAAACTGATTTTAAAAATAAATGTATATCAATATAAAATCCAACAAATTCTCCACGCATAAAAATTAATGTAATTTAAAATCTCGAAATAAAAAAAAGATATTTGAAACTAATTGCCGGTTTGATGTGTTTTAAAAATGTACAACCCATTTCTCATTACTGATGGGTCATTTTCTCGGCCAGCCGAATGAAAGCTCTCCTCGTCTTGAAAGATTTGCAGCCCAACAGGCTTGACAAAGCGACTTAGCAAATCACAAAAAACTGGGCTGTGGCCGTGGACCCAGCTGTCAGCCTCTCCACATACAGTACTCTTCCGATGGAATGTTGTTGACCACGTTGACCACGCCGCGCCGAGAGCACCAAGGTGGTGGACGACGGCGAGGCCTAGGAAGGGGACGACGCGGAGCCGGGGAAGACGCGGCAGTGGATGCCCACACGAAGAGGAGTACGAGGGTTCACTGGTTCGGCTGTGGTGTGAGGCTGCCATCGCTGCAGGGCCTGGCTAGCGGTGGGAGTAGTAGGGGGCGATGAGGCCTCAACGGCAGCACAACCGGCCACTGGAGGCAGGAGCAGGCAGTCTCCCTGGCGCTGGTTTGGGCGGCTGGTGCAAGAAGAGCAGCGATTGAAGAAGCAGCAGGACCGTTCGATTCAGATACAACGGTTACTGCTGCTAGAATCGTTTGTTGACTAAGTTGACAAGCCATGCGTACGCGTCAACTTAGTGTTGGGGAACGTAGTATTTTCAAAAAATTTCCTACGCACGCGCAAGATCATGGTGATGCATAGCAACGAGAGGCGAGAGTGTTGTCTACGTACCCTCATAGACCGTTCGCGGAAGCGTTATATCAACACGGTTGATGTAGTCGTACGTCTTCACAATCCGACCGATCCAAGTACCGAAAGCACAACACCTCCAAGTTCTGCACACGTTCGGCTCGGTGGCGTCCTTGCCTTCTCGATCCAGCAAGAGGGGCGAAGTAGTAGATGAGTTCCAGCAGCACGACGGCGTGGTGACGGTGTTGGTGAAGAACAATCTTCGCAGGGCTTCGCCTAAGCACTACGAAAACTATGACGGAGGATAAACTAGAGGGGACGGGGTTGCCGGCACACGGCTTGGTGTTTCTTGATCTGTCTTGGGTGCTAGCCCTACACTACTAGGGAAAAGCCTATACACAGAATCTTACCAGCAGCGCGCTATAAAATCAGGCGCTGCTGCTAAGTAGCAGTAGCGCGGGCTGTGGAAACTCGCTGCTGAAACAAGTTTATCAGTAGCGCGTGCACTCCAAGCGGCGCTACTGCTAAAATTCCCACGACGCCGCCGCGAGGCCAGTTATAGCAGAAGCGCATTAAAATAGATAGCGCTACTGCTACGTAACGTAGCAGCAGCGCATTCAGGCAATAATCGCTACTGCTAAATTAACTACACATCTCACTAGGCTCATCCACAGATCACACTCACACACACTCACGATCTCCTCCTCACCCCCCGCGCCGCCGGTCCTCCCCCGTCGCCCCTCCCCCGATTTGCGCCGCTGTCGCCTCATCCTCCTCACTGGACTCGGTACCGGCCTCCTCCTCCATCCTCCCTCCACTCGCCGCTGGCTGCCCCCTCCTCGCTCCGCCTTCCTCCTCGATCCGTCCTCCCTCCACTCGCCGCCGGTCGGCCCCTCCTCACTCCGCCTTCCTCCTCCGTCCTACTATCTTCTCCCTCCTCGAGTCGCCCCTCCTTGTCCCTCCTCCCTGATACATTTTGATTTAGTAGGCTTTCATATGTAACATTTTGATTTAGTTGATTTAGTATGCTAGTGGATTTAGTATGCTAGTTGATTTAGTATGCTAGTTGATTTAGTCGATTTAGTTGATATGATTTAGTTGATTTAGTAGGCTAGTTGATTTAGTTGATTTAGAACATTTTGATTTAGTTGATTTAGTAGGCTAGTTGATTTAGTTGATTTAGTAGGCTAGTTGATTTAGAACATTTTGATTTAGTTGATTTAGTAAAATGGCGCCACCACCAGCACCACTATGTCGACTGTGCAAGTCAAGGTGCGCCAGCAGCCTTGCAACTGGCAAGCTGTTCGGCATCTACTTCCATCCGAGTTTTCGTCATGCGGCGGTAAGAAATTAGATGAAATGTAACAACTATTTTATTTTTAGTGTTGGCATTACTGCATTGTGTCATTTTGCTTTTCTTACACAGATCGTCCCATGCAATGTGAGGTTGAAATTCAACAAGCTGACAGGAGACACTGTGACATTTGAGGCTCCTGGGGGGCCGTACACTATGGAGGTCGAGAAAGGACGCAATATGTCGCAGATTGGAGGAGATGGATGGGCCCGTTTCCTCGCTCGCATGCGTCTTACTGGTGGTGAGTTGATCAGATTCTCCTTCAGAGCAGAAAGACCCAAGATGGTTGTCATTTATATCAACCTGGTGGAAGATGATGAAGATGACGAAGATGATGAAGATAATGAGGACCCACTCAATGAAGATGATGAGAACCCACTTCATGAAGCCATCATAGCTCAAAGAATGAGGCTGAGCGAGGAGGAGGTGTGCAACCTATGGGACATAATTCCGCCATGTGATGACTTTGTTGGGGTGCCATTCGTGACCCACCTGACAAGTACCATGGTCGATCGGCATGAAATGGTATGTTATACGTACTGCATGTAGTAATTTGATGATATATACATGATGTATTGTTATACTTACAAATCTAGTCGATGATATACTTTAGTGTAGAGTCTGATAACATGCTTAGGCTATTTATTAATTGATATGTTTTTCTTATTCAGAGTTTGCCAAAGAACCTATCTGTGAGTTGTGGTATCGAGCCTGATGAAGAAGGCTCAGTTGGACTACGCCTTACCGCAAGGGGCTCTGTCGGTGTCAAAACCGGCGGATCTCGGGTAGTGGGTCCCGAATTGTGCGTCTAGGCCGGATGGTAACAGGAGGCAGGGAACACGATGTTTTACCCAGGTTCGGGCCCTCTTGATGGAGGTAAAACCCTACGTCCTGCTTGATTAATATTGATGATATGGGTAGTACAAGAGTAGATCTACCACGAGATCAAGGAGGCTAAAACCTAGAAGCTAGCCTATGGTATGATTGTTGTATATGGAGTTGATTGGATACGGACTACAACCCTCCGGTTTATATAGACATCGGATAGGGTTAGGGTTACACAGAGTCGGTTACAATGGTAGGAGATCCTGAATATCCGCATCGCCAAGCTTGCCTTCCACGCCAAGGAAAGTCCCATCCGAACACGGGACGAAGTCTTCAATCTTGTATCTTCATAGTCCAGGAGTCCGGCTGAAGGTATAGTCCGGCTACCCGAACACCCCCTAATCCAGGACTCCCTCAGTAGCCCCTGAACCAGGCTTCAATGACGACGAGTCCGGCGCGCAAATTGTCTTCGGCATTGCAAGGCGGGTTCCTCCTCCAAGTCCTTCATAGAAGATTGTAAACACCAAGAGTAGTGTCCGGCTCTGCAAAATAAGCTTCCACATATTGCCATAGAGAGAATAATATTAACACAAATCAAATCTGCTGACATATTCCGCAGTGCGTCATCACACTACAGCCAAGTCCTTCACTCGAATCGTTTTCACTCTTCCACCTCAGCGTGTTTTGCGAGGCAGTTTCCTTGGCACGTCTTGTCAAAGCAGAGATCGTGTGCTCCCCTTTTACGGGATTCTCATCAATACGGACGTGGGTAACCCAATCATGCCCGTTAGCATGTTTTCTTGATTAAAGGCGAGTCCCAACCGATTACGGGGAGGGCTCCTGGTATTCAACCTTTTATAAAGGGACCATGGCCTTACTCCTTTTCTCCAATCCCAAAACAAGTTCGCTCGTCGCCTCAAGTTCCAACACCCTAGGCTTCAGATTCCGGGCGCCTCAGACCTTCGACAATGTCCGGTTCCGACCTTCAAGGCCGATGGATGCCCTCCTCCGTCACGGAGGAGGACGTGCTAAAGTTGAGAGAGGCTAAGTTCTTGACCGCCGAAATTTCGCATAGGTTGCCTGCTCAAAGGCAGGCTATTCCCAGTCCCCAGCCCGGTGAGAGCGTAGTGTTCATGTCTCACTTCCTTCGGGGGTTAGGCTTCCCGATGGATCCCTTCGTGAGGGGGCTGCTGTTTTATTACGGGCTGGAATTTCATGACTTAGCTCCGGAGTCCATCCTCCACATTTCCTCATTCATCGTTGTGTGCGAAGCGTTCCTCCGTGTTACTCCTCACTTCGGATTATGGCTCAAGACTTTTGGAGTGGAGCCGAAGATGATCGAGGGACGGCACGCAGAGTGCGGAGGCGCTGTCATAAGTAAGAATGCTGATGCTCCATGGCCCGAGGGCTCCTTTCAAGAGGAGCTCGGCTTGTGGCAACGAGAATGGTTCTATATCACCGCTCCCAGGAGCGCCAAGTGGGCGGCGCCTCCTGCCTTTCGCTCGGGTCCCCCATCACGGCTAGCGTCATGGGTCAACAAAGGATTAGATTGGGGGTTATCCAAAGACGTGCCCTTGTTGCAGGGCCGCATCAGGGATCTCTTAGAAAGAGACCTCAACCTGGTCAAGGTGACGCAGGTCATGCTGATTCGCCGAACACTGCCCGGCAAACGTCGCTCCCTTCGTCTGTGGGAGTTTAATCCGGAGGGACCACGAGCTCTCCATCATTTTATGGGCGCAACGCCCGTGGAGATGTATAAACTGTTCTTCGGATCACAAATGATGTGTCCGGATTTGACCGAGGACGCAGGCCTAAGCTGCAATCGCCCGGATACCGAAGTAAGTAACCTTGTGCCCGGACCTACTATCCATATAATCGTCATAAACTTGCCCCTAAAGGAGCTGTCCTTTTAAACAGGAGTGGATAGCGAAGGCAAAGCTGATCAGGTGTCCGGCTCCCCTTCCCGAAACCAGGCCGGATCCCGTGCTTGTCAGGATGTTGAAGATAATGCCTTTGGAGGGAAGTAAGGGGAAGGACAAGGGAACTATGGCCTCCTCGAAGGAGGCTGCTCCGAAGGGAGGAACCGACAATTCCTCTCCCAAGGGGAAGAAGAGGGCCGCCTCTGACGACCCGGAGACCATGGCCCCGAAGCGGGGGAGAAAATCCTCGTCAGAGGGTCCGACGCCGGGGAGTTCCTCGGCCGAACTACGCCCTCAAAGGGATCAGCCCTCCAGCGAGCCGTAAGTAGAGAGAGGTTTTCCTTTTGAGGGATGAGAGAAATCCTTGATTTATATCTGAGAAGATTAACCGAAATTTTACCTTGTAGCTCGGACCTCAGCCCTTCTCAGCAGAGCTCGTCTTCGGGGGATCTTCTTCCGGAGATGATGGAGAGCGGGACGCCTCCCCCTGCCGTACCGCCTAGCGAGGCGGGCGACCCTGAGGTGTCGTCGCGGAGGGTTTCTCTGAATCCGGCAGGGGCGGAAGATAGCTATGTGGCCCCCCAAGGCTCTCCGCGTCCGGCCTTCGAAAGAGGCCATAGGACAAGTCCGGCACCGTCTGGTGCTCGGCCGGAGGAGCTAAAGATTCTGCTGGGGCGAGCTTCCATCTCAGAGGAGCACCGTGCATTGATGGGCACGGTGATTGAAAGGATTTCATCCGCAGAAAGCGGATTGCATGAGGCCGTCAAAAGTTTACTGACGGGTTTTGAGGTACGTTAGATAATGTACACTTTTGTCAGTTGCGCATAAGTAAGGTGCGCCCTGTGTAGATAGTAGCCCCTGAGACTCTGCGCGTTGTCAAGAAATGACGGCACGCAGAGGATCATAATCCCAGGTCTAAGATGTCGCCTTTGAATGTAGGTGGCGAGGTGTCCGGAATCAAGCCGAACTGATGATGTGGCCGAACTAAAGCGGCAACTGGACGTGGCAGATGCCGACATCGCGCTTGTCAACAAGCGGCTTGATGAGTCTCAAGGTATGTAATTCTTCGGGCGGCATCAGGTAAGAGGAGCTTCATGCCAGTGTCTTACAATGTGTGTGCTCGACGTAGATGGTACGGCCGCCGTGGAGAATCTTAGGGCAGAACTTGCCCGAGCTAAGGAGCAAGCCAGAAAAAGCGATGCGGCTGCCGAGAAGGCCCTTGAAGAGCTGAGAGCCGAACAGGCTGCTCATTGCCGAAGCAAGGAGGAGATGGCCGAGATGGCCGAAAAGTTAAAAAGCGCTACCGACCGTTGCAGACTTCTTGAAAAAGAAGACCAGGCGAAACAGACGGACTTAGAGAAGGCCGTTGCCAATGCCAAGGACGCGCGCTCTGCGATGAGAGCTGCGAAGGAGGAGCTGCGTCAGGCCGAACAGATTGCGGCTGGAAAGCCCTTTATGCTGCGAAGGAAATTTTGTGATCCGAAGTTTGCTCCGTTGGACCGGATGTGGAGTGTGGAGGATACCTATCTGGACTTGGCAGCGAGTGCTGCTGATGCGACCGAACACTTTCAAGATCAGAAAGATCGCGAAGTGGAAAAGCTTTTCTGGTCGCAGTTTCACAATCCAGAGCGTCCACTGGCAGTGGATGATCGTTTGGCTCAATGGGCCGAACTGAATAGGTTGTCTGGACTCGCCATAAAGTACGTCATGGGTCACCTGTGGCCGGGGAGATCGGAGCCGAAGAGTTATTTCAGCTTGGTGCAGCAATTCCTTGACGCGGTGCCGCGTATAAATGCAATGAAGAGGTCAGCATGCATAGAGGGCGCTAGGATGGCTCTTGCCCGTGTTAAGACATACTGGGCAGAGATGGAGACCACCATTGTTGCGTCCCGAGATTCAGACAAAAGCCGAGTACCCTCCGAGCACTATTTTCAGGAAGTTCTTGAAGGCGCTCGTGTAATAGAGATGTAGTGCCCGAAAGATGCTATGTTATGATAGCATATGTATTTATAAAGTAATATTTTGATAAACTGTAGTGGCCTTTTTTATACTTGTGCCTCCAAGTATTGGGAACACCTCCTGTGCGGCCGTTTTAAGATATATATATATATATATATATATATAAATATATATATATATATATATATAATCTGAAAGATGGCAGTCGTTGGCTTCAGCCCCCACGCACATAGTGCGGGGGTGCTCGCAGAAGACGCATTTTCACACTTAACCCAACGTCTTGGTCCTACAAAGGAGGTGATAGCGCAGCGGGCCAGGCAACCGGACTATAATGCTTTAACACTTTCACTTAGCCATAGGAGTTTGACAATGAGACTCTTTAGGTAGCTCCTTGGTGGCAACTGCGCTCGTCCGAATTCGGGGCGCGTATGTGCCTGACCGGGAAGCGGCCCTTCGTTAAAGCGGAGGAATCCGATAGATTCCGATAGGTCATCGAGTGGCTGACCAGTCTCACGCTACATCATGACAGTCAGTTTTCGGCTTTCTCTACTGAGGTGCTCGCCCGGCCGAACCGGGGGCACAATCGCAGTAGTTCTCCTGGTGCTACCTTAGCCGATAGAGCGGAACGTAAGGTAGCCGAACTCAGGAGCCGGGCAACCCAACATTTGACCAAAGACATGATTCGGAGCTGATGCATATAATGCCAAAACTCGCGACGCCGAACACTCCCTAAGGTGTTCGGTCTTTATGAGTGCGGGCGAAACAACACTCTTTATTAAAAAAGCCCCTAGTGTCCAGGTACGTGCAAAAATTCTGACGTGGCCACATGCCAAGACGCCAGCCTCCTCCTTGGTTATATCAGAAAGAAAAAACCAGGGGATGTGTAGCAACAAGAGACAGTAAAAAAGGTTTACGCAGGGTCTTAATCTAAAAAGAATCCTTTAGGACGGGTCCCTACTGCACGTCTGCGCCTGTGTCTCCGTTGTGCCGTATCCTGGACGGGCGCCGCACGACGTTCATCTGTAAAAGAGAGGAACTGAGTTGAAAACGGGTCGTGCCGAAAAAGTTTAAAATAAGCAAAGTATAAAGTAAGATATATAAGATTGAGCTTTATTGTCTCTTATTGTATATGCGTGGAGCCCCTAGTGCGGGGGTATATGGCTTCTAGGCCTGCATCAATGATGATTTTGCACCGAACTCGTCCATCCGCGTTCGTGGTCTTGAATGACCTATTTCGAAGTTTCTTTGGCCGGTGAGGCCATTTTGCTGTGGGGCTGTCAAAGCGGCCGCACAGTCCTCCGCTTGGGGAGGCGCACTTTAGTGCTTCCCCTTCAAAGAGATGATGCCTCGTGGACCGGGCATCTTAAGCGTAAGAGATGCATAATGCGGTATTGCGTTAAAGCGAGCGAAAGCTTCGCGTCCCAGTAGTGCTTGAAAGCGACTTGAGAACGGGACGATATGGAAGGTCAGCTTTTCGCGGCGGAGGTTATCGGCAGAGCCGAATATGACTTCGAGCCGGAGAAAACCCATACAATGGGTGTCCGGACCAGGTATTACCCCTTGAAAGGAGGTTTTGCTGCGGCGGATTCTTGCTGGGTTTATTCCCCATGTGCTGGATTGTATCCTGATATATCAGGTTTAGTCCACTGCCGCCGTCCATAAGGACATTTGAAAACTGGAGTCCGCCAATTATTGGATCGAGTATCAAGGCAGTCCAGCCTACATTCTTGATATTCCTAGAATAATCTAGCTGATCGAAGATGATCGGTTTTGACAACCAGTGGCAGGACCCTTTGGGGCCGTGTGGTGCGTACCTTTACGGGCGCCGCACGTTTTGTTATGTGAAGTGAGTTCACTGTTTTTACTTCTTGTGGGAAGTTCTTTTGTTTCCTGGTGCTCTGCTTTTGGGGTTCGTCCTCGTCTTCGCTTGGTGTGTCGAGCCCCTTGTGTTCGGCATTGAGTCTGCCGGATTGTTTGAAAACCCAACAGTCTCTGTGGGTATGGTTAGCAGGCTTCCCGGGAGTACTGTGTATCTGACATATCCTGTCCAGGATTTTACTTAGGTTGGATGGATCGTCCCTGTTATCCTGGGGGGGGCGATTTTTCCTGATTTTGTCGTGAGCCTTTGAATCCGGCATTGACTGCCGTGCTCTTCGGACTTTTGTCCTTAGTCCAGCGACGGTCCTTGTTGCGTCGCGGTTTTCCGTTTCCATCCCTAGTTTCGGATGTACTTGGGTCGCTGGGGCTGCACCTTGCCAACCAGCTGTCCTCCCCTGCACAAAAGCGGGTCATGAGGCTTGTTAGTGCGGCCATTGTTCTTGGCTTTTCTTGGCCGAGGTGTCTGGCGAGCCATTCGTCTCGGACGTTATGCCTGAAAGCTGCTAAGGCTTCGGCGTCCGGACAGTCGACTATCTGATTCTTTTTAGTGAGGAATCTATTCCAGAACTGCCGAGCTGATTCTCCGGGTTGTTGAGTTATGTGACTAAGATCGTCTGCATCCGGAGGGCGGACATAGGTCCCTTGAAAGTTTGCTCGGAAAGCATCCTCGAGCTCTTCCCAGCTTCCAATTGTGTTTTCGGGAAGGCTTTTAAGCCAATGCCGGGCTGGCCCTTTAAGCTTAAGGGGTAGATATTTTATGGCGTGGAGATCATCTCCTCTAGCCATGTGTATGTGGAGGATATAATCCTCGATCCAGACTCCAGGGTCTATTGTTCCATCATATGCCTTTATGTTTACAGGTTTGAATCCCTATGGGAATTCATAGTCCAGGACCTCATCGGTGAAACATAGGGGGTGTGCGGCGCCCCTGTATTTGGGTGTGCCGGATTCTGATGATGGCTTCATAGCGTTGCTTACGAGAGCTTGCTTTCTTGGCCCATAAATGGACCTGACTGGGCCATGATGTGAATCCTTAGGTGGGTCGCATGCTGATTTGGGTGCAGCACCGCTTGCCGCTTTATGGGGTCGTCTATCCGACCGTGTGGCTTTTTCATTTTTTGAATGCGAGGTCTCTAGGGCCTCTTCGTCGAATTCAGGCAGTAGCTTTCTTTTCGGATAGCTTTTAGTGCGGCGACTGTCGCTGTACTTATCTGTGGTGTTGATTATTTTGCTCCATCTAATCCGGAGTGCGTCTTCCGTTGTTTTTAGCTTCCGCTTTTGCTTCTTTAGGCTGCGTGCAGTTGTAACGAGCCTCTCGTGGAGGTTCTTCTGCTCCATAGGTTTATTCGGCGTGAGGTCGTCCGGAATGCCGTTTTCGCCGGAGGAGGGATGTTCGGTTTCTCTATCCGTGTTGCCCTATTCGGACGGTTGCTCTAAGGCCTGCTCGTCGTCTACCGGCTCGTCCTGCTCTATGGCTGGGTTTTTGTTGAGGCGGGGCTTGGGTCGGTGTCTACGCCGATGCTTTGATTGCTTTTCGGGGGGTCGATCTCCCGTCCCATCCCTTTTTTCCTCATTGTCGCTTCCTTTAGGGGTATCCACCATGTACACATGGTGAGATGAGGTGGCTGTCCAATGCCCTATGGGCGTTGGTTCGTCGGTATCTCCTGCATCATCATCCATGCTGTCGATGTCTCCGGAGTCGAAGTTGAGCACGTCGTTTAAATTGTCGACAGTGGCTACCAAGTGGGTGGTGGGTGGGCTTTGAATTTCTTCATCGTCCGTATCCCATCATCGCTGACCGTAGTTCGGCCAGGGCTCTCCTGATAAGGAGAGAGTCTTGAGAGAGTTCAGGATATCGCCACAAGGCGACTGCTGAAAGATGTCTGCGGCGGTGAACTCCATTATCGGCGCCCAATCGGATTCGATTGGCAGTGGCGCGGGAGGGTCAGAGTCCGGGGAGGAGTCCGGATCCTCAGAGTAACGGGTAGTGCAGAGTGCGGGGCTAGCGTTCGGCTCGATCGCCTCTGAGATCGCAACCCCTGAGGCAGCGTCCAACCGCTGATCCTCGATCGGCGCAGTAGGCTCTGACTCGATGGTCAAAACCGATGCATATGCAGCCTCCAAGGCGCTGTTCGGCAGCAGAGCTATATCATGCCCATCGAGACAGTGCGGCGCGCTTGGCTGTGGCTTGAATCCGTCGAAGATCAAGTCCCCATGGATGTCAGCCGTGTAGTTTAGGCTTCCAAACCTGACCTGATGGCCAGGGGCGTAGCTTTCGATCTGCTCCAGGTGGCCGAGCGAATTGGCCCGCAGAGCGAAGCCGCCGAAGATGAAGATCTGTCCGGGGAGCAAAGTCTCACCCTGGACTGCATCGTTGTTGATGATCAAAGGAGCCATCGGGCCTAAAGGCGACGACACAGAGTAACTCTCAATGAAAGCACCAATGTCGGTGTCAAAACCAGCAGATCTCGGGTAGTGGGTCCCGAACTGTGCGTCTAGGCTGGATGGTAACAGGAGGCAGGGAACACGATGTTTTACCCAGGTTCGGGCCCTCTTGATGGAGGTAAAACCCTACGTCCTGCTTGATTAATATTGATGATATGGGTAGTACAAGAGTAGATCTACCACGAGATCAAGGAGGCTAAGCCCTAGAAGCTAGCCTATGGTATGATTGTTGTATATGGAGTTGATTGGCTACGAACTACAACCCTCCGGTTTATATAGACACCGGATAGGGTTAGGGTTACACAGAGTCGGTTACAATGGTAGGAGATCCTGAATATCCGCATCGCCAAGCTTGCCTTCCACGCCAAGGAAAGTCCCATCCGGACATGGGACGAAGTCTTCAATCTTGTATCTTCATAGTCCAGGAGTCCGGTTGAAGGTATAGTCCGGCTACCCGAACACACCCTAATCCAGGACTCCCTCAGGCTCCGTCACCACATGTACTTACCGCATGGGCACAGATGGTCGCACACACTTGAACTTGGTTGGGTGGAAGAGATTCCTCGTTGGCAAGAATCTTCGTGCTGGACAGGCCATCCTAATTACTATCAGGAACACCCACCGCCCAGGCTTGAGGTTGATGATCGTCTTCGATATCATCTAGAACTACATATGTGTATGTGGCTATATCATCTAGAACTACATATGATGATCGTCGTCGATATCATGTAGAACTACATATGATGATCGTCGTCGATATCATCTAGAACTAAATATGATGATTGTCGTCGATGTCACCTTGTACTGCTTGAGGATGCATGTTGAGTATATATGAAATTGTTATTTAGTACTCCCTCGGTTCCGAATTACTCGTCGTGGTTTGAGTTCAAATTTGAACTAAAACCACGACGAGTAATTTCGAACCGAGGGAGTACTACCTAGTACCTATAATGCTTTATGAAATTGATATCTAGTAGTACCTAGTATCTGGAAATTGCAGTTTATCGAAGCCGGAATGGGGAAATGGTGAAAGATATAACAGTAGCGCTGGACCGGGAAATCGCTACAGCTAAGTAATAGCAGTGCGTTCCCGAAAAGCGCAGCTGCTATAGTCAATAGTGGTAGCGCGGGTACAGGCAGCGCTACTACTAAGTGTTAGCTGTAGCGCCTTATTGGTAGCGCGGGTACCCGCGCTGCTGATAGGACTAAAACCCGTGCTGCTGCTAGCCTTTTCCCTAGTAGTGCTACCCCTCTATTTATGTGTTGAGCCTTGGGGTCGAAACTTGGAGTAAAAGCCTCCACAAAGTCGGTTTCACCTGAAAGGCAAGAGTCCTTCTCGGACTCCAGGGCCAGACGCCAGGGTTCCCGGCGTCTGGACCCAGACACCAGGGACCCTGGCGTCTGGCCCCTGGACTCCGCAAAACTTCCTTTTGCGCTTTCCAAAAACCTTGCGGGCTTTCCCCTTTGGCACAAATAAAGTGTTCTCGTACCCAAACATTTCGGGAAACATCTGGAACCCCTTCCGGTGACCAAACACTATTATCCCATATATCAAACTTTATCTCCGGACCATTCCGGAGTTCCTCGTCATGTCCGTGATCTCATCCCAGACTCCGAACAACATTCAGTCACAAACATACATAACTCACATAGTACTATATCGTCAATGAACGTTAAGCGTGCGGACCCTACGGGTTCGAGAACTATGTAGACATGACCGAGACACCTCTCTGGTCAATAACCAATAGCGGGACCTGGATGCCCATATTGACTCCTACACATTCTACGAAGATCTTTATCGGTCACACCGCATAACAACATATGTTGTGCCCTTTGTCATCGGTATGTTACATGCCCAAGATTCGATCGTCATTATCTCAATACCTAGTTCAATCTCGTTATTGGCAAGTCTCTTTACTCGTTCTGTAATACATCATCTCGCAACTAACTCATTAGTTGCAATGCTTGCAAGGCTTATAGTGATGTGCATTACCGAGTGGGCCCAGAAATACCTCTCCGACAATCGGAGTGACAAATCCTAATCTCGAAATACGCCAACCCAACAAGTACCTTCGGAGACACCTGTAGAGCACCTTTATAATCACCCAGTTACGTTGTAACGTTTGGTGGCATACAAAGTGTTCCTCCGATAAACGGGAGTTGCATAATCTCATAGTCATAGGAACATGTATAAGTCATGAAGAAAGCAATAGCAACAAACTAAATGATCAAGTGCTAAGCTAATGAAATGGGTCAAGTCAATCACATCATTATCCTAATGATGTAATCCCGTTAATCAAATGACAACTCATGTCTATGGTTAGGAAACATAACCATCTTTGATCAACAAGCTAGTCAAGTAGAGGCATACTAGTGACACTCTGTTTGTCTATGTATTCACACATGTATTATGTTTCCGGTTAATACAATTCTAGCATGAATAATAAACATTTATCATGATATAAGGAAATAAATAATAACTTTATTATTGCCTCTAGGGCATATTTCCTTCAGTCTCCCACCTGCACTAGAGTCAATAATCTAGTTCACATCGCCATGTGATTTAATACCAATAGTTGACATCACCATGTGATTAACACCCATAGTTCACATCAACATGTGACCAACACCCAAAGGGTTTACTAGAGTCAATAATCTAGTTCACATCGCTATGTGATTAACACGCAAAGAGTACTAAGGTGTGATCATGTTTTGCTTGTGAGAGAAGTTTAGTCAACGGGTCTGCCACATTCAGATTCGTAAGTATTTTGCAAATTTCTATGTCAACAATGCTCTGCACGGAGATACTCTAGCTAATTGCTCCCACTTTCAATATGTATCCAGATTGAGACTTTGAGTCATCTGGATCAGTGTAAAAACTTGCATCGACGTAACCCTTTACAACGAACCTTTTGTCACCTCCATAATCGAGAAACATATCCTTATTCCACTAAGGATAATTTTGACCAATGTCCAGTGATCTACTCCTAGATCACTATTGTACTCCCTTGCCAAACTCGGGGCAGGGTATACAATAGGTCTGGTACACAGCATGGCATACTTTATAGAACCTATGGCTGAGGCATAGGGAATGACTTTCATTCTCTCTCTATCTTCTGCCATGGTCGGGTTTTGAGTCTTACTCAACTTCACACCTTGTAACATAGGCAAGAACTATTTCTTTGACTATTCCATTTTGAACTACTTCAATATCTTGTCAAGGTATGTACTCATTGAAAAAACTTATCAAGCGTCTTGATCTATCTCTATAGATCTTGATGCTCAATATGTAAGCAGCTTCACCGAGGTCTTTCTTTGAAAAACTCCTTTCAAACATTCCTTTATGCTTTGCAGAGTAATTCTACATTATCTTCGATCAACAATATGTTATTCACATATACTTATCAGAAATGTTGTAGTGCTCCCACTCACTTTCTTGTAAATACAGGCTTCACCGCAAGTCTGTATAAAACTATATGCTTTGATCAACTTATCAAAGCGTATATTCCAACTCCAAGATGCTTGCACCAGTCCATAGATGGATCGCTGGAGCTTTCATATTTTGTTAGCACCTTTAGGATTGACAAAACTTTCTTGTTGCATCATATACAACTTTTCTTTAATAAATCCATTAAGGAATGTAGTTTTGTTTATCCATTTGCCAGATTTCATAAAATGTGGCAATTGCTAACATGATTCGGACAGACTTAAGCATACATACGAGTGAGAAACTCTCATCTTCGTCAACACCTTGAACTTGTCGAAAACCTTTTTGTGACAATTCTAGCTTTGTAGATAGTAACACTACTATCAGCGTCCGTCTTCCTCTTGAAGATCCATTTAATCTCAATGGCTCGCCGATCATTGGGCAAGTCAATCAAAGTCCATACTTTGTTCTCATACATGGATCTCATCTCAAATTTCATGGCTTCAAGCCATTTCGCGGAATCTGGGCTCATCATCGCTTCCTCATAGTTCGTAGGCTCGTCATGGTCAAGTAACATGACCTCCAGAACAAGATTACCGTACCACTCTGGTGTGGATCTCACTCTGGTTTACCTAAGAGGTTCGGTAGTAACTTGATCTGAAGTTACATGATCATCATCATTAGCTTCCTCACTAATTGGTGTAGGTGTCATAGAAACCGGTTTCTGTGATGAACTACTTTCCAATAAGGGAGCAGATACAGTTACCTCATCAAATTCTACTTTCCTCCCACTCACTTCTTTCGAGAGAAACTCCTTCTCTAGAAAGGATCCATTCTTAGCAACGAATGCCTTGCCTTCGGATCTGTGATAGAAAGGTGTACCCAACAGTCTCCTTTGGGTATCCTATGAAGACACATTTCTCCGATTTGGGTTCGAGTTTATCAGGTTGAAGCTTTTACACATAAGCATCGCAGCCCCAAACTTTAAGAAATGACAACTTTGGTTTCTTGCCAAACCACAGTTCATAAGGCGTCGTCTCAACGGATTTTGATGGTGCCCTATTTAACGTGAATGCGGCCGTCTCTAAAGCATAACCCCAAAATGATAGCAGTAAATAAGTAAGAGACATCATAGATCGCACCATATCTAGTAAGGTACGATTACGATGTTCGGACACACCATTACACTGTGGTGTTCCAGGTGGCGTGAGTAGTGAAACTATTTCACATTGTTTTTAACTGAAGGCCAAACTCGTAACTCAAATATTTTACTTCTGCGATCATATCATAGAAACTTTTATTTTTGTTATGATGATTCTCCACTTCACTCTGAAATTCTTTGAACTTTTCAAATGTTTCAGACTTTGTGTTTCATCAAGTAGATATACTCATATCTGCTCAAATCATCTATGAAGATCAGAAAATAATGATACCTGTCGCGAGCCTCAATATTCATCGGACCACATACATCAGTATGTATGATTTCCAACAAATCTGTTGATTGCCCCATTGTTCCGGAGAACAGAGTCTTAGTCATCTTGCCTATGAGGCATGGTTCGCAAGCATCAACTGATTCATAATCAAGTGATTCCAAAAGCCCATCAGCATGGATTTTCTTCATGCGCTTTACACCAATATGACCTAAACGGCAGTGCCACAAATTAGTTTCACTATCATTATTAACTTTGCATCTTTTAGTTTCAATATTACGAATATGTGTATCACTACGATCGAGATCCAATGAACCATTTTCATTGGGTGTGTAACCATATAAGGTTTTATTTATGTAAACAGAACAACAATTTATGCTCTTACTTAAATGAATAACCGTATTGCAATAAACATGATCAAATCATATTCATGCTCAACGCAAACACCAAATAACAATTATTTAGGTTCAACACTAATCCCAAAAGTATAGGGAGTGTGCGATGATGATCATATCAATCTTGGAACCACTTCCAACACACATCGTCACTTCACCCTTAACTAGTCTATGTTCATTCTGTAACTCCCGTTTCGAGTTACCACTCTTAGCAACTGAACCAGTATCAAATACCGAGGGGTTGCTACGAACACTAGTAAAATACACATCAATAATCTGTATATCAAATATACCTCTGTTCACTTTGCCATCCTTCTTATCCGCCAAATACTTGGGACAGTTCCACTTCCAGTGACCAGTCCCTTTGCAGTAGAAGCACTTAGTCTCAGGCTTAGGACCAGACTTGTGCTTCTTCACTTGAGCAACAACTTTCTTGCCGTTCTTCTTGAAGTTCCCCTTCTTCCCTTTGCCCTTTTCTTGAAACTAGTGGTTTTGTCTACCATCAACACTTGATATTTTTCTTGATTTCTACCTTCGTCGATTTTAGCATTACGAAGAGCTTGGGAATCCTTTCTGTTATCCCTTGCATATCATAGTTCATCACAAAGTTCTACTAACTTGGTGATGGTGACTAGAGAATTCTGTCAATCACTATTTTATCTGGAAGATTAACTCCCACTTGATTCAAACAATTGTAGTACCCAGACAATCTGAGCACATGCTCACTGCTTGAGCTATTCTCCTCCATCTTTTAGCTATAGAACTTGTTGGAGACTTCATATCTCTCAACTCGGGTATTTGCTTGAAATATTAACTTCAACTCCAGGAACATCTCATATGGTCCATGACGTTCAAAATGTCTTTGAAGTCCCGATTATAAGCCGTTTAAGCATGGTGCACCAAACTATCAAGTAGTCATCATATTGAGCTAGCCAAATGTTCATAACATCAGCATCTGCTCCTGCAATAGGTTTGTCACCTAGCGGTGCATCAAAGACATAATTCTTCTGTGCAGCAATGAGGATAAACCTCAGATCACGGATCCAATCCGCATCATTGCTGCTAACATCTTTCAACTTAGTTTTATCTATTAACATATCAAAAATAAAACAGGGGAGCTAAACGCGAGCTATTGATCTACAACATAGATATGCTAATACTACCAGGACTAAGTTCATGATAAATTAAAGTTCAATTAATCATATTGCTTAAGAAATCCCACTTAGATAGACATCCCTCTAATCATCTAAGTGATCACGTGATCCAAATCAACTAAACCATAACTGATCATCACGTGAAATGGAGTAGCTTTCAATGGTGAACATCACTATGTTGATCATATCTACTATATGATTCATGCTCGACCTTTCGGTCTCAGTGTTCCGAGGCCATATCTGCATATGCTAGGCTCGTCAAGTTTAACCTGAGTATTCTGCTTGTGCAAAAACTGGCTTGCACCCGTTGTAGATGGACGTAGAGCTTATCACACCCGATGATCACGTGGTGTCTGGGCACGACGAACTTTGGCAACGGTGCATACTCAGGGAGAACACTTTTATCTTGAAATTTAGTGAGATATCATCTTATAATGCTACCGTCAATCAAAGCAAGATAAGATGCATAAAAGATAAACATCACATGCAATCAATATAAGTGATATGATATGGCCATCATCATCTTGTGCTTGTGATCTCCATCTCCGAAGCACCTTCATGATCACCATCGTCACCGGCGCGACACCTTGATCTCCATCATAGCATCGTCGTCGTCTCGCCAATCTTATGCTTCCACGACTATCGCTACCGCTTAGTGATAAAGTAAAGCATTACAAGGCAATTGCATTGCATACAATAAAGCGACAACCATATGGCTCCTGCCAGTTGCCGATAACTCGGTTACAAAACATGATCATCTCATACAATAAAATTTAGCATCATGTCTTGACCATATCACATCACAACATGCCCTGCAAAAACAAGTTAGACGTCCTATACTTTGTTGTTGCAAGTTTTACGTGGCTGCTACGGGCTTAGCAAGAACCATTCTTACCTACGCATCAAAACCACAACGATGGTTCGTCAAGTTGGTGCTGTTTTAACCTTCGCAAGGACCGGGCGTAGCCACACTCGGTTCAACTAAAGTTGGAGAAACTGACACCCGCCAGCCACCTGTGTGCAAAGCACGTCGGTAGAACTAGTCTCGCGTAAGCATATGCGTAATGTCGGTCTGGGCCGCTTCATCCAACAATACCGCCAAACCAAAGTATGACATGCTGGTAAGCAGTATGACTTATATCGCCCACAACTCACTTGTGTTCTACTCGTGCATATGACATCTACGCATAAAACCAAGCTCTGATGCCACTGTTGGGGAACGTAGTAATTTCAAAAAAAATCCTACGCACACGCAAGATCATGGTGATGCATAGCAACAAGAGGGGAGAGTGTTGTCTATGTACCCTCGTAGACCGTTCGCGGAAGCGTTATATCAATGCAGTTGATGTAGTCATACATCTTCACGATCCGACTGATCCAAGTACCGAAAGCACGGCACCTCCGAGTTCTGCACACGTTCGGCTCGATGACGTCCTCGCGTTCTCGATCCAACAAGAGGGGCGAAGTAGTAGATGAGTTCGGGCAGCACAACGGTGTGGTGACGGTGTTGGTGAAGAACAATCTTCGTAGGGCTTCGCCTAAGCACTACGAAAACTATGACGGAGGATAAACTAGAGGGGACGGGGTTGCCGGCACACGGCTTGGTGTTTCTTGATCTGTCTAGGGTGCTAGCCCTACCCCTCTATTTATATGTTGAGCCTTGGGGTCAAAACTTGGAGTAAAAGCCTCCGCAAAGTCGGTTTCACCCGAAAGGCAAGAGTCCTTCTTGGACTCCAGGGCCAGACGGCAGGGTTCCCGGCGTCTGGACCCAGACGCCAGGGACCCTGGCGTCTAGCCCCTGGACTCCGCAAAATTCCTTTTGCGCTTTCCAAAAACCTTGTGGGCATTCCCCTTTGGCCCAAATAAAGTGTTCTTGTACCCAAACATTTCGGGAAACATCCGGAACCCCTTCCGGTGATTTCCGGAACCCTTCCGGTGACCAAACACTATTATCCCATATATCAAACTTTATCTCCGGACCATTCCGGAGTTCCTCGTCATGTCCGTGATCTCATCCCGGACTCTGAACAACATTCGGTCACCAACATACATAACTCACATAGTACTATATCGTCAATGAATGTTAAGCGTGCGGACCCTACGGGTTCGAGAACTATGTAGACATGACCGAGACACCTCTCTGGTCAATAACCAATAGCGGGGCCTGGATGCCCATATTGACTCCTACATATTCTACGAAGATCTTTATCGGTCACACCGCATAACAACATACGTTGTTCCCTTTGTCGTCGGTATGTTACTTGCCCGAGATTCGATCATCGGTATCTCAATACCTAGTTGAATCTCGTTACCGGCAAGTCTCTTTACTCGTTCTGTAATACATCATCTTGCAACTAACTCATTAGTTGCAATGCTTGCAAGGCTTACAGTGATGTGCATTACCGAGTGGGCCTAGAGATACCTCTCCGACAATCGGAGTGACAAATCCTAATCTCGAAATACGCCAACCCAACAAGTACCTTCGGAGACACATGTAGAGCACCTTTATAATCACCCAGTTACGTTGTGACGTTTTGTGGCACACAAAGTGTTCCTCCGGTAAACGGGAGTTGCGTAATCTCATAGTCATAGGAACATGTATAAGTCATGAAGAAAGCAATAGCAAGAAACTAAACGATCAAGTGCTAAGCTAACGAAATGGGTCAAGTCAATCACATCATTATCCTAATGATGTGATCCCGTTAATCAAATGACAAATCATGTCTATGGTTAGGAAACATAACCATCTTTGATCAACGAGCTAGTCAAGTAGAGGCATACTAGTGACACTCTGGTTGTCTATGTATTCACACATGTATTATGTTTCCGGTTAATACAATTCTAGCATGAATAATACACATTTATCATGATATAAGGAAATAAATAATAACTTTATTATTGCCTCTAGGGCATATTTCCTTCAGTCTCCCACTTGCACTAGAGTCAGTAATCTAGTTCGCATTGCCATGTGATTTAATACCAATAGTTCACATCACCTAAGGTTTATCAATCCGTAGGACAGTAGCAAATTTCCCTCAAGTGGATGACCTAAGGTTTATCAATCCGTAGGAGGCGTAGGATGAAGATGGTCTCTCTCAAGCAACCCTGCAACCAAATAACAAAGAGTCTCTTGTGTCCGCAACTCACCCAATACAATGGTAAATTGTATAGGTGCACTAGTTCGGCGAAGAGATGGTGATACAAGTGCAATATGGATGGCAGATAAAGGTATTTGTAATCTGAAATTATAAAAACAGCAATGTAACTAATGATAAAAGTGAGCGTAAACGGTATTGCAATGTGTGGAAATAAGGCCTAGGGTTCATCCTTTCGCTACTGTAAGTTCCCTCAACAATAATAACATAATTGGATCACATAAATATACCTCAACATGCAACAAAGAGTCACTCCAAAGTCACTAATAGCGGAGAACGAACGAGGAGATTATGGTAGGGTATGAAACCACCTCAAAGTTATTCTTTCCAATCAATCCGTTGGGCTATTCCTATAAGTGTCACAAACAGCCCTAGAGTTCGTACTAGAATAACACCTTAAGACACAAATCAACCAGAACCCTAATGTCACCTAGATACTCCAATGTCACCTCAAGTATCCGTGGGTATGATTATACGATACGCATCACACAATCTCAGATTCATCTATTCAACCAACACAAAGGACCTCAAAGAGTGCCCCAAAGTTCTACCGGAGAATCACGACAAAAACGTGTGCCAACCCCTATGCATAGGTTCATGGGCGGAACCTGCAAGTTTATCACCAAAACATACATCAAGTGAATCACGTGATATCCCATTGTCACCACAGATATCCACGGCAAGACATACATCAAGTGTTCTCAAATATTTAAAGACTCAATCCAATAAGATTACTTCAAAGGGGAAACTCAATTCATTACAAGATAGTAGAGGGGGAAGAAACATCATAGGATCCAAATATAATAGCAAAGCTCGCGATACATCAAGATCGTATCACCTTAAGAACACGAGAGAGAGAGAGAGATCAAACACATAGCTACTGGTACATACCCTCAGCCCCGAGGAAGAACTACTCCCTCCTCGTCATGGAGAGCACCGGGATGATGAAGATGGCCACCGGAGAAGGATTGCCCCCTCCGGCAGGGTGCCGGAACGGGTCTAGATTGGCTTTCGGTGGCTACGGAGGCTTCTGGCGGCGGAACTCCCGATCTATTGTGCCCACGGATGTTTTTAGGGTATATGGAGATATATAGGCGGAAGAAGTACGTTAGGGGGGCCACGAGGGGCCCACGAGGGTGGAGGGCGCACCCAAGGGGTGGGCGCGCCCCTGCCTCGTGACCTCCTCGCAGATCCCCCGACGTGCACTCCAAGTCTTCTGGGCTTCTTTCCTTCCAAAAATGAGTTACGTGAAATTTTAGGTCAATTGGACTGCGTTTGATTTTCCTTTTCTTCGAAACCCTAAAATAGGGTAAAAACAGAAACTGGCACTGGGCTCTGGGTTAATAGGTTAGTCCAAAAATGATATAAAAGTGTATAATAAAGCCTATAAACATTCAAAACAGTAAATAATATATCATGGAGCAATCAAAAATTATAGATACGTTGGAGATGTATCATAGGCCCACAGGTCTGCCTCCCAACCGGTGCGCCCCAGATGTCAGTGGGAGGAATCATTTTTTTCGCGTAATAAGGAGGCAGTTGATTGCGTGCGGCCAGGCCAGCGGAGGGAGTAGGGTGGGCCGGGGAAGCCTGAGCGGCATCACAGCGGGCCACAAGAGGAGGGAGGAGGCAGTCCCGCCGGCACTAGTTTAGGCGGCTGGAGCAGGAAGATCAGAGATTGAAGAAGCACGTCGGCCGCTGGATGGACATCCAACAGTCACTGCTGCTAGAATCGTGTGTTCACTAACAAAGCCTTGCGTAAACAAGTCAGCCTCGAAATATGTGGCGTGTACATCCCATTTGCAATTATTTTTATAATTTTTACTCATTTTCTAATTCATATGGAATTTATTGCAGCCCGTTTCCATTTTTACAATTCCTGGCCATTTTCTGGTCAGTACCAGGGTAAAAAATTAACTAAATATGTGGGAAATTTTGAAAAAATTCGCAAATTTTTGCTGGGGAACGAAATATTCTTAATCCAAAAATTAATAGCCATACTAAAACAAATTTAAAAATAAATTAGTACTATGTCATGTTAAATCCAATGAAATACGTATAAGATATCAGTGAAGAACAAAAACAAAAAAGAAACTTATATCCCATTTGCTATAATTTTTTTGGAATTTTCAACCCCTTTTGATATTACTTTTAACAGACATTGACCATACTCTTAAGCCAGGCCGGAATGCATCCCTCCTTGTCTTGAAAGATTTGCAGCCCAGTAATTCGGAGAAAACAAATAGGCCTAGCTTGGGTATTCTTCAAAAAGAAATACTGGGCTACCTATTTTCCCAAAGAACTGGTGCATGAGCATTTAGCTTTATTTATTTATTTATGTTTAGGGGACCATGAGCATGTACCTGGGCCGGATTCATGTGAGAGCCTCACTTCCAGTTAATTATGGGCTTCTCTATTGGGCTTTCATCAGTGGGCTGCATGTTATCAACAATTGGAAAATGTGTTCCGTACAAAAAATAGTATGCGCTACGTACGGTACGGGGCACTAAAGGATCGAACCGTGCAACGACTTCCAAAACATTGTGTTTGTCGTTCTAACAACACATTTATTCAACCAGCAGACGCAATATACTACTGATTGTACATTGAAAACAGCATCAACAGCAGCAACCAGGGCTGGGGGTGCAACAGAAGCAGTAAGCAAGCCAGAAGAGTGAAGACCTCCATGAGCATCCAGCTGCCGCGACCGTCGACGAGCACCATCCAAGACGTGTTCATGCCGACCCAGTACATACCGTTTATGTATTTGAGGCGGACGGGGATTGGATCGCAGTCAAGGGGGTTGATGCTCGCCACCCTACGATCGTTATGCTGCGTGACATGCCATTTCTGAAGATCAGGCGGCATCAACAAGCAAGGAGCTAGATTAAAAAGCTCCGGCCTAAGGGCTTTGAGTAAATGGTACAGCCTCGACGAGCACGCGGCGAGCGGCATGGTACTGATATTGTCCACACGCGAAACAATGAGCTTGATTACCTCTGTGGGGAGCGAATTCTAGCCACTCTTTCGGCGGACACTGCTCGGTTCTGCCATTGTTAGTGCTTGGGTTTTGGACGAGGGGGGGAGGCACCTTAGCGGGGATGGAAGATTGGATGAGATTATGTGCGGACAAAGATGGAGAAGCGAATATGTGCTGCGAGAAGTGGACAGGTGATGATTACTAGAGCACGCCGCTTGACTTACGAGACACATACCAGCAGCGTAGGGTCATGTCGATGCCAGACAACTTGCTTGAGTGATCACAATACTAGTACTCCCTACAGTGCTATGCCCTAACTTGCTTGAGTAGAGTAGTAGAGTAGGACTCTGCTCTACTACTAGCACCGGAGGAGTAGTATATTCTAATCTAAAATTGTTACAAACTTCAATGCCCGAGCATGGAATGACTACAAACCGTGCTCAAAGACCGTGTCTACGTGGTGTTTGGACATGGGCGACAACTTCAACGCCAACAGTGCTGCTCCCGTTGCACCGTATGTGTTTCTGTCCTTCCTGTTCGAAATCGTGGTAGAATTCATGATTTATTTTGTGCTTATTCAGATTAAATCTCGTAGTAACTTGCTCATATATTCAACTGGCGCAACGTCCCCTACAGCCACTCCCGTTTCATGGACGACCTGGTCGATGCCTCCAAGGAGCCCTTCGTCCATTGCTACGAGTGCCCGATGCCATTTTGTGGCTCGCCGGCGGACATGGTGCATCACCTCACGGATGCGTGTAGCGTTCACTGCTGGCCCTTGGCGGGGAACGTCAAGTACGAGACGTGCTACTCGTTCACCATGCCGGAGTCGCTGGAGGATCACCACCGCCTGCTTGTCTCGGAGGAGGACGGCAGTGACTTCCTCTTGATCGTGGGCACTGGCGAGGCCCGTGCAGGCCGCCGCCCCGTCTCTGTAATGTGCGTTAGGGGCGACGGTGCTGACGCTAACACTAACACGAAGCCGATGTACGGGTGCGTGGCCAGTGTTACTACCCCTCCGGGCCGCGTGGGCGGCGACACCGGCCTCATCGAACGAACTTGGACTCTGGGGAGCTGGGACTATCCCGCCAATGTGGACTTTGAAAACCCATGGCATCCTTTACCCGCCGACGCGGTGCACGGGGACTCCAAGGAGGTTCACCTGGACATACGCATTATCAAGTTAAATGTTGATCATTAGTCTTCTCTCAATGTAATCCGCTATCTAAGCATGTGGAGACTTCCATGCAGGATCTTGCTCTATTGGAGTATTGCGCATGAATAAAAGTGTATCCGTTTATGGTTTAGTCTAGAATCTTCCATGTATGAATTTTTACTACATTACTGGTGAAAGACTTACGATGAACCATTTCTTACATCTCCTCTGCTCGCTTGCAAGTCATCCTGATTTAATCCCTCCGTCTAGGTGTATAAGGGCATGGTTAATATTACTTAATAGTATAACCAACTGTTGACTATAAGAAAGTGCCATGTCATCTGTAGCCAACATGCATAACAATCGATACTCAAAAATTAATTCTGAAAGATCATTTCTTGCAAAGCACAATAAGTGTTATCTCTTCACAAGTTTTGGATGCAAGTTTTGGGCACCTTACTACTATCGATTAGTACAACCAAAAATTGAACTAACATTATATATAGTACGATAAATGCTGATGCATGTCACCTAGAATTATATCATTCAAAACTATGTTCAAATACGAATCCAACAATATAGTTTTTTTGACATGCACTAACATTTTGTCAGTTAAATCTTCAGTCAAATTCAATGGGGGACTCATAAACCACAACTGATGTAGTACAAGTGTAGAGGGCGGCGCTGCACGGGAGTCTCACCTCTCACCCCGCTCGTGGCGTGGCAGTAAAGCCGTCATATCACAAAACTCAACCACTCCCAGTAATAAGTGGCCTAGTAAAATAAATGGACAAGCAACCATCACATCCCTCCGTCTTTTTTGCATTTCATCTCTCTGCATTTAGTTTCTCCGGTTCATCTCGCACACTCGATCCCTAGCTACTACTCCTAGGGCCAGTTCTTTTGGCGGCTTCCCCAGCTTTTCCCACAAGACTAGTCATAGTGGAGAGTACTACTCATTTATTTGGGCTTCTAAACTACTACTCCGTCCTGGTTTATTCCTCACCATTGTAATTTGTGCTAAATTTTGACCAAAGATTTAACTGGTTTATTCCTACCATTGTAATCCCTCCGTCTAGGTGTGTATGTCATCTTACGAAAACCAAATAATACCAGAACACTTAGGTACGGTGCATTAACTTCTACCTCGTTTCTTGTTTCTTGACATATCAACCAATAAGAGATAAAGAGTGTGCATGCTTTTAATGACTTGAGATATCAAACACGACATACAGTGGTCAGTTCATTGCATGCAATACTATTAATTAGCAAATAAACATTAACGTTTCTCGTTTTCTCCTCCTCCTTGGTCACGGCGCACAGCGTAAGATGACTTACTCACCTAGACGGATGGAGTAGTGCATGTGACATGCACTAACATTTCATTAGTTAAATTTATGATCAAAATTTGACACAGATTACAATGGGGACCAATAAACCAGGACGGAGGTAGTAGTTATGGGATTACTAATCAAGAAGCCTAAAAGAACTGGCCCCTGGTACTCCTACTAGTAATAGTACTCAAGTTGGAATTCCAATTGCACGGCACAACTTGTTAGGCAAAGAATTCGATACAGGGTGTAGGAAGCGGTTTGGGAATTTGCATGCCTTTCCAACCAGTGAGATACTCCGTACAAAGTACGACAGAGGAATAACCACAGAGAAGGAAGCTAAAAGTAAACAATCAAACGAGCATTTTTGCATTTGTTTGGTATTGAATCATTTCACAAGCTTTACTAGTGCTATTTTTCTACTTTTACAAAAACCGCATCGTAATGTTAAAACGTGCATTTGCACGTACTCCCTCCGTCCGGGTTTATTAAAGCCTAAAGACAACTTCTCTTAGACCAAGACACATAGTAATTTGCTCACATTAATTCTTCCATTCCACTCCCAATGCACTCTCTCACATGCATGCAGCCAATGAAAAAGCACACATGAAGTGTATTAACTTTTTAGCCATGGCACCAACTGTTGGGTTTCGTAGTAATTTCAAAAAATTTCCTATGCACACGCAAGATCATGTGATGCATAGCAACGAGGGGAGAGTATTGTCTACGTACCCAACGCAGACCGACTGCGGAAGCGATGACACGACGTAGAGGAAGTAGTCGTACGTCTTCTCGATCCAACCGATCAAGCACCGAAACTACGACACCTCCGAGTTCGAGCACACGTTCAGCTCGATGACGATCCCCAGACTCCGATCCAGCAAAGTGTCGGGGAAGAGTTTCGTCAGCATGACAGCGTGGTGACGATCTTGATGAACTACAGCAGCAGGGCTTCGCCTAAACTCCGCTACAGTATTATCGAGGAATATGGTGGCAGGGGGCACCGCACACGGCTAAGGAATCGATCACGTGGATCAACTTGTGTCAACTTGTATGTTTAGAGGTGCCCCTGCCTCCGTATATAAAGGAGCCAAGGGGGGAGGGGGCGCCGGCCAAGAGGGAGAGGCGCAGGAGGAGTCCTACTCCTACCGGGAGTAGGACTCCCCCCCCCAATCCTATTCCAACTAGGATTCCCAAGGGGGAAAGAGGGAGAGGGGTGGCCGGCCACCTCTCCTAGTCCTAATAGGACTAGGGGAAGGGGGGAGGCGCGCAGCCCCCTTGGGCTGCCCCTTTCTCCTTTCCACTAAGGCCCATGATGGCCCATATGGTTCCCGGGGGGTTCCGGTAACCCTCCCGGTATTCCGGTAAAATCCCGATTTCACCCGGAACACTTCCGATATCCAAATATAGGCTTCCAATATATCAATCTTTACGTCTCGACCATTTCGAGACTCCTCATCATGTCCGTGATCACATCCGGGACTCCGAACAACCTTCGGTACATCAAAATGCATAAACTCATAATATAACTATCATCGTAACCTTAAGCGTGCGGACCCTACGGGTTCGAGAACAATGTAGACATGACCGAGACACGTCTCCGGTCAATAACCAATAGCGGGACCTGGATGCCCATATTGGCTCCTACATATTCTACGAAGATCTTTATCGGTCAGACCGCATAACAACATACGTTGTTCCCTTTGTCATCGGTATGTTACTTGCCCGAGATTCGATCGTCGGTATCCAATACTTAGTTCAATCTCGTTACCGGCAAGTCTCTTTACTCGTTCCGTAATACATCATCTCACAACTAACATATTAGTTGTAATGCTTGCAAGGCTTATGTGATGTGTATTACCGAGAGGGCCCAGAGATACCTCTCCGACAATCGGAGTGATAAATCCTAATCTCGAAATACGCCAACCCAACATCGACCATTGGAGACACCTGTAGTACTCCTTTATAATCACCCATTTACGTTGTGATGTTTGGTAGTACCCAAAGTGTTCCTCCGGTAAACGGTAGTTGCATAATCTCATAGTCATAGGAACATGTATAAGTCATGAAGAAAGCAATAGCAACATACTAAACGATCGGGTGCTAAGCTAATGGAATGGGTCATGTCAATCAGATCATTCTACTAATGATGTGACCTCGTTAATCAAATAACAACTCATTGTTCATGGTTAGGAAACATAACCATCTTTGATTAACGAGCTAGTCAAGTAGAGGCATACTAGTGACACTTTGTTTGTCTATGTATTCACACATGTATTATGTTTCTGGTAAATACAATTCTAGCATGAATAATAAACATTTATCATGATTATAAGGAAATAAATAATAACTTTATTATTGCCTCTGGGGCATATTTCATTCAGTCTCCCACTTGCACTAGAGTCAATAATCTAGATTACACTATAATGATTCTAACACCCATGGAGCTTTGGTGCTGATCATGTTTTGCTCGTGGAAGAGGCTTAGTCAACGGGTCTGCAACATTCAGATCCGTATGTATCTTGCAAATCTCTATGTCTCCCACCTGGACTAGATCCCGGATGGAGTTGAAGCGTCTCTTGATGTGTTTGGTCCTTTTGTGAAATCTGGATTCCTTTGCCAAGGCAATTGCACCAGTATTGTTACAAAAGATTTTCATTGGACCCGATGCACTAGGTATGACACCTAGATCGGATATGAACTCCTTCATCCAGACTCCTTCATTTGCTGCTTCCGAAGCAGCTATGTATTCCGCTTCACATGTAGATCCCGCTACGACGCTTTGTTTAGAACTGCACCAACTGACAGCTCCACCGTTTAATGTAAACACGTATCCGGTTTGCGATTTAGAATCGTCCGGATCAGTGTCAAAGCTTGCATCAACGTAACCTTTTACGATGAGCTCTTTGTCACCTCCATATACGAGAAACATATCCTTAGTCCTTTTCAGGTATTTCAGGATGTTCTTGACCGCTGTCCAGTGATCCACTCCTGGATTACTTTGGTACCTCCCTGCTAAACTTATAGTAAGGCACACATCAGGTCTGGTACACAGCATTGCATACATGATAGAGCCTATGGCTGATGCATAGGGAACATCTTTCATATTCTCTCTATCTTCTGCAGTGGTCGGGCATTGAGTCTTACTCAATTTCACACCTTGTAATACAGGCAAGAATCCTTTCTTTGTTTGATCCATTTTGAATTTCTTCAAAATCTTGTCAAGGTATGTGCTTTGCGAAAGTCCAATTAAGCGTCTTGATCTATCTCTATAGATCTTAATGCCTAATATGTAAGCAGCTTCACCGAGGTCTTTCATTGAAAAACTTTTATTCAAGTATCCCTTTATGCTATCCAGAAATTCTATATCATTTCCAATCAGTAATATGTCATCCACATATAATATCAGAAATGCTACAGAGCTCCCACTCACTTTTTTGTAAATACAGGCTTCTCCGAAAGTCTGTATAAAACCAAATGCTTTGATCACACTATCAAAACGTTTATTCCAACTCCGAGAGGCTTGCACCAGTCCATAAATGGATCGCTGGAGCTTGCACACTTTGTTAGCTCTCTTTGGATTGACAAAACCTTCTGGTTGCATCATATACAACTCTTCTTCCAGAAATCCATTCAGGAATGCAGTTTTGATATCCATTTGCCAAATTTCATAATCATAAAATGCGACAATAGCTAACATGATTCGGACGGACTTAAGCATCGCTACGGGTGAGAAGGTCTCATCGTAGTCAATCCCTTGAACTTGCCGAAAACCTTTTGCGACAAGTCGAGCTTTGTAGACAGTAACATTACCATCAGCGTCAGTCTTCTTCTTAAAGATCCATTTATTCTCAATTGCTTGCCGATCATCGGGCAAGTCAACCAAAGTCCATACTTTGTTCTCATACATGGATCCCATCTCAGATTTCATGGCTTCAAGCCACTTTGTGGAATCTGGGCTCACCATCGCTTCTTCATAGTTCGTAGGTTCATCATGATCTAGTAGCATGACCTCCAGAACAGGATTACCGTACCACTCTGGTGCGGATCTTACTCTGGTTGATCTACGAGGTTCAGCAGTATCTTGATCTGAAGTTTCATGATCATTATCATTGGCTTCCTCACTAACTGGTGTAGGTGTCACTGAAACAGTTTTCTGTGATGAACTACTTTCCAGTAAGGGAGCGGGTATAGTTACCTCGTCAAGTTCTACTTTCCTCCCACTCACTTCTTTCGAGAGAAACTCCTTCTCTAGAAATGATCCATTCTTAGCAACGAATGTCTTGCCTTCGGATCTGTGATAGAAGGTGTACCCAACAGTTTCCTTTGGGTATCCTATGAAGACACATTTCTCCGATTTGGGTTCGAGCTTATCAAGTTGAAGCTTTTTCACATAAGCATCGCAGCCCCAAACTTTAAGAAACGACAACTTTGGTTTCTTGCCAAACCACAGTTCATAAGGCGTCGTCTCAACGGATTTTGATGGTGCCCTATTAACGTGAATGCGGCCGTCTCTAAAGCATATCCCCAAAAAGATAGCGGTAAATCAGTAAGAGACATCATAGATCGCACCATATCTAGTAAAGTACGATTACGACGTTCGGACACACCATTACGCTGTGGTGTTCCGGGTGGCGTGAGTTGCGAAACTATTCCATAGTTTTTCAAATGTACACCAAACTCGTAACTCAAATATTCTCCTCCACGATCAGATCGTAGAAACTTTATTTTCTTGTTACGATGATTTTCAACTTCACTCTGAAATTCTTTGAACTTTTCAAATGTTTCAGACTTATGTTTCATTAAGTAGATATACCCATATATGCTTAAATCATCTGTGAAGGTGAGAAAATAACGATATCCGCCACGAGCCTCAATATTCATCGGGCCACATACATCGGTATGTATGATTTCCAACAAATCTGTTGCTCTCTCCATAGTACCGGAGAACGGTGTTTTAGTCATCTTGCCCATGAGGCACGGTTCGCAAGTACCAAGTGATTCATAATCAAGTGGTTCCAAAAGTCCATCAGCATGGAGTTTCTTCATGCGCTTTATACCGATATGACCTAAACGACAGTGCCACAAATAAGTTGCACTTTCATTATCAACTCTGCATCTTTTGGCTTCAACATTATGAATATGTGTATTACTACTATCGAGATTCAATAAGAATAGACCACTCTTCAAGGGTGCATGACCATAAAAGATATTACTCATATAAATAGAACAACCATTATTCTCTGATTTAAATGAATAATCGTCTCGCATTAAACAAGATCCAGATATAATGTTCATGCTCAACGCTGGCACCAAATAACAATTATTTAGGTCTAATATTAATCCCGAAGGTAGATGTAGAGGTAGCGTGCCGACTGCGATTACATCGACTTTGGAACCGTTTCCCACGCGCATCGTCACCTCGTCCTTTGCCAGTGCCCGCTTATTCCGTAGTCCCTGTTTCGAGTTGCAAATATTAGCAACAGAACCAGTATCAAATACCCAGGTGCTACTGCGAGCTCTAGTAAGGTACACATCAATAACATGTATATCACATATACCTTTGTTCACCTTGCCATCCTTCTTATCTGCCAAATACTTGGGGCAGTTCCGCTTCCAGTGACCAGTCTGCTTGCAGTAGAAGCACTCAGTTTCAGGCTTAGGTCCAGACTTGGGTTTCTTCTCTTGAGCAGCAACTTGCTTGCCGTTCTTCTTGAAGTTCCCCTTTTTCTTCCCTTTGCCCTTTTTCTTGAAACTAGTGGTCTTGTTAGCCATCAACACTTGATGCTCCTTCTTGATTTCTACCTCCGCAGCTTTCAGCATTGCGAAGAGCTCGGGAATAGTCTTGTTCATCCCTTGCATATTATAGTTCATCACGAAGCTCTTGTAGCTTGGTGGCAGTGATTGGAGAATTCTGTCAATGACGCAATCATCCGGAAGATTAACTCCCAATTGAATCAAGTGATTATTATACCCAGACATTTTGAGTATATGCTCACTGACAGAACTGTTCTCCTCCATCTTGCAGCTATAGAACTTATTGGAGACTTCATATCTCTCAATTCGGGCATTTGCTTGAAATATTAACTTCAACTCCTGGAACATCTCATATGCTCCATGACGTTTCAAAACATCGTTGAAGTCCCGATTCTAAGCCGTAAAGCATGGCACACTGAACTATCGAGTAGTCATCAGCTTTGCTCTGCCAGACGTTCATAACATCTGGTGTTACTCCAGCAGCAGGCTTGGCACCCAGCGGTGCTTCCAGGACGTAATTTTTCTGTGCAGCAATGAGGATAATCCTCAAGTTACGGACCCAGTCCGTGTAATTGCTACCATCATCTTTCAACTTTGCTTTCTCAAGGAACGCATTAAAATTCAACGGAACAACAACACGAGCCATCTATCTACAATCAATATAAACAAGCAAGATACTATCAGGTACTAAGTTCATGATAAATTTAAGTTCAATTAATCATATTATTTAAGAACTCCCACTTAGATAGACATCCCTCTAATCCTCTAAGTGATTACGTGATGCAAATCAACTAAACCATGACCGATCATCACGTGAGATGGAGTAGTTTTCAATGGTGAACATCGTTATGTTGATCATATCTACTATATGATTCACGCTCGACCTTTCGGTCTCCGTGTTCCGAGGCCACATCTGCATATGCTAGGCTCGTCAAGTTTAACCTGAGTATTCTGCGTGTGCAAAACTGGCTTGCACCCGTTGTAGATGGACGTAGAGCTTATCACACCCGATCATCACGTGGTGTCTGGGCACGACGAACTTTGGCAACGGTGCATACTCAGGGAGAACACTTCTTGATAATTTAGTGAGAGATCATCTTATAATGCTACCGTCAATCAAAGCAAGATAAGATGCATAAAAAGATAAACATCACATGCAATCAATATAAGTGATATGATATGGTCATCATCATCTTGTGCTTGTGATCTCCATCTCCGAAGCACCGTCATGATCACCATCGTCACCGGCGCGACACCTTGATCTCCATCGTAGCATCGTTGTCGTCTCGCCAATCTTATGCTTCCACGACTATCACTACCGTTTAGTAATAAAGTAAAGCATTACATCGCGATTGCATTGCATACAATAAAGCGACAACCATATGGCTCCTGCCAGTTGCCGATAACTCGGTTACAAAACATGATCATCTCATACAATAAAATTCAGCATCATGCTTTGACCATATCACATCATAACATGCCCTGCAAAAACAAGTTAGACGTCCTCTACTTTGTTGTTGCTTGTTTTACGTGGCTGCTACGGGCTTAAGTAAGAACCAATCTCACCTACGCATCAAAACCACAACGATAGTTTGTCAAATAGACTCCGTTTTAACCTTCGCAAGGACCGGGCGTAGCCATACTTGGTTCAACTAAAGTTGGAGAGACAGTCGCCCGCAAGCCATCTCTGTGCAAAGCACGTCGAGGGAACCGGTCTCGCGTAAGCGTACGCGTAAGGTTGGTCTGGGTCGTCTCGTCCAACAATACCGCCGAACCAAAATATGACATGCTGGTAGGCAGTATGACTTGTATCGTCCACAACTCACTTGTGTTCTACTCGTGCATATAACATCAACATCAATAACCTGGCTCTGATACCACTGTTGGGTTTCGTAGTAATTTCAAAAAATTTCCTACGCACACGCAAGATCATGTGATGCATAGCAACGAGGGGAGAGTATTGTCTACGTACCCAACGCAGACCGACTGCGGAAGCGATGACACGACGTAGAGGAAGTAGTCGTACGTCTTCTCGATCCAACCGATCAAGCACTGAAACTACGACACCTCCGAGTTCGAGCACACGTTCAGCTCCATGACGATCCCCGGACTCCGATCCAGCAAAGTGTCGGGGAAGAGTTTCGTCAGCACGACGGCGTGGTGACGATCTTGATGAACTACAGCAGCAGGGCTTCGCCTAAACTCCGCTACAGTATTATCGAGGAATATGGTGGCAGGGGGCACCGCACACGGCTAAGGAATCGATCACGTGGATCAACTTGTGTTAACTTGTATGTTTAGAGGTGCCCTTGCCTCCGTATATAAAGGAGCCAAGGGGGGAGGGGGCGCCGGCCAAGAGGGAGAGGCGCAGGAGGAGTCCTACTCCTACCGGGAGTAGGACTCCCCCCCCCCAATCCTATTCCAACTAGGATTCCCAAGGGGGAAAGAGGGAGAGGGGTGGCCGGCCACCTCTCCTAGTCCTAATAGGACTAGGGGAAGGGGGGAGGCGCGCAGCCCCCTTGGGCTGCCCCTTTCTCCTTTCCACTAAGGCCCATGATGGCCCATATGGTTCCCGGGGGGTTCTGGTAACCCTCCCGGTATTCCGGTAAAATCCCGATTTCACCCGGAACACTTCCGATATCCAAATATAGGCTTCCAATATATCAATCTTTACTTCTCGACCATTTCGAGACTCCTCGTCATGTCCGTGATCACATCCGGGACTCCGAACAACCTTCGGTACCTCAAAATGCATAAACTCATAATATAACTGTCATCGTAACCTTAAGCGTGCGGACCCTATGGGTTCGAGAACAATGTAGACATGACCGAGACACGTCTCCGGTCAATAACCAATAGAGGGACCTGGATGCCCATATTGGCTCCTACATATTCTACAAAGATCTTTATCGGTCAGACCGCATAACAACATACGTTGTTCCCTTTGTCATCGGTATGTTACTTGCCCGAGATTCGATCGTCGGTATCCAATACTTAGTTCAATCTCGTTACCGGCAAGTCTCTTTACTCGTTCCGTAATACATCATCTCACAACTAACATATTAGTTGTAATGCTTGCAAGGCTTATGTGATGTGTATTACCGAGAGGGCCCAGAGATACCTCTCCGACAATCGGAGTGATAAATCCTAATCTCGAAATACGCCAACCCAACATAGACCATTGGAGACACCTGTAGTACTCCTTTATAATCACCCATTTACGTTGTGACGTTTGGTAGTACCCAAAGTGTTCCTCCGGTAAACGGGAGTTGCATAATCTCATAGTCATAGGAACATGTATAAGTCATGAAGAAAGCAATAGCAACATACTAAACGATCGGGTGCTAAGCTAATGGAATGGGTCATGTCAATCAGATCATTCTACTAATGATGTGACCTCGTTAATCAAATAACAACTCATTGTTCATGGTTAGGAAACATAACCATCTTTGATTAACGAGCTAGTCAAGTAGAGGCATACTAGTGACACTTTGTTTGTCTATGTATTCACACATGTATTATGTTTCCGGTAAATACAATTCTAGCATGAATAATAAACATTTATCATGATTATAAGGAAATAAATAATAACTTTATTATTGCCTCTAGGGCATATTTCCTTCACCAACAACAATAGCTTTCAATACAACCAATGAAATGGTTGCATGCATGCACCTTTCCAACGCGTGGCTTTATAAAAGGGGACATGCAATAGTAGTACTCCCTCCATCAAGGTGTATAAGTCTTCCCTCCTTCTTGGTCACGCTGCACAACCAAAGATGACTTATTGACCTGGACGGAGGGAGTAGCATAGTCTGCAAGCTTATATCGAGAGAGACGTGTAGTGCGATAGTATATAGTAAAGTTTGTGCTATATGCACGTACTTGAAAAATGCGTACGAATACACAAGGTTTCCAAACTTTCCCTTTTACATACTTAATTAAGGACGCTAAAAATTCCTGAACGTTCGGGATTTATCATTTGCGTCCCAAAACTAATGAGATCGCCTTACGAAACAAAAATTATACTCCTCCTAAAAGCCACGACGCTCGCAGGAGCGCTTGCGGTGCGCCACGAGTGCCCTAGTGCGCGGCCGTTTCCCAGCGCGCCGACACAACGCCTCTTCCTCAGCCTCGCAACTCGCAAGGTGTTGATTGACGGCTTGCCGGCGGGCGAGCGCGATCTCACCGGTGTAGATCCGGCGCCAACAGGTACTCCTCCTCGCTAGAAGCGTGCACCCGGTCCACGTACCGCCAAGCGTAGATGAGGCGCTTGGGCCCGACTGCACTCAGGGCGTCGGCACGGGCGTCCTCCGCCACCCTCACGGCCCTCGCACGAGCCTTCTGCCAAAGAGCCAATTGCCTGACTCTCTCGGACGCGACATAGGCCTCCCAGGCAGCTTGTTCCGTGGTGCGCTTCTCTTCCTCGGCCTTCTTCTCCACCTCTATTTTGGCGCGCTCTGTTGGAGGCAAAGCCTCCCACAAGTCGACATCCATTTCTTTCCAAAGCTCCTCAAGGCTGGGGGGGGGGGCTCGGCGGGCGGCGCGGCGTTCTCCTCATAGCTGGGAGCCGACGCGTCCTCTGGCACGTGTGCTGGCGAGATTGGGAACGCCGACGCGTCCACCTCGACGCGTCGTGGCGAGGAGCGGAGCACCGACGCGTCCTCCTCGAATAGTGGCGACGAGGAACGGAATGGCGACGTGTCGCGTCGCGGCGAGGAGAGGAATGTCGACTCATCCTCCTCGACTAGTGGCGGCAAGGAACGTAACAGCGACGCGTTGCGTAGCGGTGAGAAGCGGAATACCGACGCGTCCTCCTCGACTAGTGGCGGCGAGGAACGGAACATCGACGCGTGACCGTCCGCGCGGTGCAGCGAGGGGCTCCTAGGGCTTGGGAGGGGCGATGCCATGGTGGTCGACGTGAGAGGGAGGGGGAGGAGATAGCGATGAATGTGAACGTGAGGGGGAGGAGATAGCGATGTCATGGGAGGCGCAGTATTTATAGCGAGCACTGGCACACCTACATAAGATATGGACTGAGCTACACTGACTTAACTGCAGGTCCAGTTGCATCACTGACATGTGGGCCAGACCCCTGTTGGGCCCATATGTCAGTGACCCAATGCACCTGCAGTTAAGTAACAGCTACGTGGGCATATTTGTTGGAGTAAATTACGGGGGAGCGAATGGATGGAAATATTGCTGGTCTCAATGGATTGGACGAGCATGGGGGGAGGAGAGTCATGCATGCATATTAAATTAACCCCGGTAAAAAAGATATTTTAAGCGTGGCTACTCGATCTGTGGCAACTGGCGAGCCACCACGCTCCAAGTCATTCACCTGTGGTCCCGACCATCAACTCCTATGGATCAAATTATCACGCGAGCTGACTATTCATACAAAGGTGCTCCTCCATGTACCCAGCACCCGCGAATGCAGCAATCGTGCACCTTGGGTTTTAGGGTTTTTTTGTTAACGCCGCCTTTACATAACACTCATGTGTGCAAGACAGCGAGAGGCCGACTGCGTGCGTGCGCCTCTTCTCTTCGTATATGTACTCCACCATTTGTCTGGTCTCCAAAAAATTATAATAACTACTAGCAATGTGCCAATGCGTTGCCACATGATCAAAGTAGATTAATACATATTTACCAATTTGATAGAAAAAAAGTCTAGTTTTGAAATACGTATATCACTAAAAATATGTTATGTTTCACTCAAAATATATTCCTTTGGCAGTTTTGATGAGATAAGGGAGGAATGTTGTTGGTTTCAAGATTTGAGAAGTGGTATATGTCTAATTTCTACTCTTACTAGCAAGATGCCCGTGCGTTGCACGGAACATCAAGATCTTGTGGGAGAAAAGGATGAACGAGGGAAGGCCTTATCTGCAAATGTGGTGAAGAGTGCGGGTAAATTGCCATATTTTCCTTCCTATCCGTCAAATACAAATCGGACGACCTACATTGCAGGATGGCAGGCCCACCATCATCACCAACTCTATTTTTTTATCCCTACTCTTATAAAAAGCATTGTCGGTGATGGTCGTGTGCCTGCCATCCTGCAATATGGGCCGTCCGATCTATATTTGACGGATAGGAAGGAAACTATGGCAATTTTGCAAAAAGATACCCACACCCCTCTCCACATTTGCAAATAAGGCCTTCCCTCATTCATCCTATTCCTCCACAAGATAAACTACTCATACAAATGCATCTTCATGTTCCGTGCAACGCATGGGCATCTTGCTAGTTGTTGCAAAAAGCCCATGTGTGTGTGAGAGAGAGGGAGAGTGGAGGAGGACGGAGTGCATGTGTGACAAAGACACTAGGAGTGTGTGTGTGATAGGTATCGGCTTAAAATGAGGCGATAGTGTGTGTGTGCAGGATCGAGAGGGCGTGTCTCAAGAAGGGAAGAAAAATCTACATAGATACAAGGAGCAGGAGAGAGACATGTATGTGATGGTGGAAGCACGAGTGTGCGGGTGTATAAACCTATCTAGAGGCTAGCTAGTCGATAAATGTTTGTGAGAGAAATACGAGTCGGGGTGTGAAAGTGAGGGTTTTGTGTGTGTGTGAGTGAGACGGTAGTCGGGAAGGGGAGTGGAACCAGGAGTTGTGTGTGTGTCTGTGAGAGAGAGAGAGGAGACGGTAGTCGGGGTTGTCTGACCGGTAAAGAAATGAATAATGTCAGTCTGGGATGGAGATGAAAAGGTGACCGCAACAAATGTTGTGTCTACAGGAGAGAGAGAGAGAGAGTAATTTTAGTGGTATGAGTCATATGTAGAGACATATAGGGTGTGTGGGAGAATCCCATAGAGAGAAAGACAAAGTGAAAGACGAGTGGAGACTGTGTGTGTGGCGGTGAAAAAGAAAGCTTAGGTACCGAGTGATACTAGAGAACAGTAGAGACGTGAGAGATAATGAAAACCGTGTAATGTATAATGATAGGGAGAGTCTGACACTTCTCAAGGGAGACGTCGATAGACCATATTTGCGAGGATAGGAGAAACATGAAGTGAGCGTGCGGGTGAGCTGGAGAAAAGAGAGGGATAGCTACCTGAAGGAGCATGCATGCGAGAGAGATGGGCGTGAAAGGAGTGAACAAAAAAGGGATTCAAATATTTGAATTTGAGATGATGATACATGTAATCCATACTCGAACCAAAATTGATCTATCAAACACGCATACTCATATGAATTCATGCACATCTATGCTATTTAGTATGTAGATATTACTGATCCATACATTTTAGTATAACATAATTTGGTTAAATTTTTTCGAATTCAACCTTAAGATTTCGAGATTGTTGTATTTGTAAATCATATTATACATATAAAGGAGCATAATTCTTTGTTGTGCTTTTGAAAGTATATATAAAAATGATGTATATAGAATGTAATTCCAATTGAAAATGGATCCCGCCCGAAAAACAATAGAATACAAACGGGACTCGAAGTGAGTTGGCACGCTAAACGTGCACTCTGCAAAATTTGAACGAAGCGGGGAAAGTCGCAGTAACCGCCCGAAACCAAAATATGTGAGATGGAAATCACTACTGCCTATCCCTGCCACGCAAAGCCTATCTGCTGGATTTCTATAGGTTTCGATAGGGGTAGGTTTGTAATTTCACCCAAATGTGACGTAACCGCCTCTCACCCGGATTCATACACAGTGGGCGCCAAAACACAGTGTGTCCTCGGCCGAAATCTACTCCCTCCCTGATTCATATTCATACACGGTGGGCGCCAAAAACAAACTCTCATCAGCAAATATTCGGTGTATGCGAGATTACCGTCCTATCCCCAACAGACTAATGTTGCTGTGATGTAGTAGAAATTTGAAACGGGGGCTAAGTTTTTAAATTTCCTCGCATTTGAGACAAGCGCGCCCTGAATACATGGTTCCCCCTTCCTCTCTACCTCCCTTTCCTCATTCGTACTCCATGGGCACCAAAACACCCTCTCCACCCCACCCTTGTCAGGACCAAATTTTCAGGATATTAATTTCCCAGAAAATGGCCCTTGTGCTCACCAGCCCCAGGATTACTGTTAGCTGATGAGACACCAACTTGATACAGAAACTCCAAGCAAAATACAAAATGTGTAGTACAAGGCCATTCTGGCCTATGAGTACAACAAATGGTTTCTAGTGGTTGATGGCGGAAGCGGTTTGTGGTTCATCAGTGTCTATGGGACTCCATTTCCCGCAGGAACAGCTGACCTGGATAACTCCTATCTTCGCGAGGCTGCTATCATCATTGCGTAGGTTCCGGGGCTGTCATCGCAATGCCTCCTCTCCATGCTTGAAATCTGGCCAAGACAATAGCCACGGACAAGCCAGTGAGTACTTTGAATGTACTCGCAAACATTATGAACACATGTATAATATAACAAATGATAAACATGCTCTGAAATGTTCTATGATCACAACGTCAGTCACAAAATAAAAATCCATGATGCACGCAGGCAGGTTATTCATATACAACATGGATATGCAATAAGGGAGTTGAAATGGAATGCACCAATCGGGTGTCTGAAGCGACGCCTCGAAAGGATAATAATATAAAGCATGCCTCAGTCGGGCGTCTAAGCCACACCACATAAAGGGCTTATAAATAAAAGAAATAACAAGCATGCCACAGTCGGGCGTCTGTGCGACACCACATAAAGGGCTTATAAATAAAAGAAATAACAAGCATGCCACAGTCGAGCGTCTGTGCGACACCACATAAATGACTTATAAATATTTTAAATAACAAGCATGCCAAAGTCGGGCGTCTGAGCGACACCACAAAAAGGGCTTATAAATAATTTAAATAACAAGCATGCCACAGTCGGTCATCTAAGAGACACCACATAAAGGGCTTATAAGTAATTTAAATAATAAGCATGCCACGGTCGGCGTCTGAGCGACACCACATAAAGGGCTTATAAGAGAATAATCACAGTGAATATCCAGGAGGTAGAACCATCCCAGGGATACTCAATAATTCAAATAATGTAAATGGTTAGTCCATAATAATAGTACCATAATCATCATGAGTCACAAGTCATGATCCATGTTCTGGTTTAGCAATTTTTCCTCCAAAGACCGACACTAAGACCGACACTTGACCCATCCCAGACTCCAGTCCTTAACCATGGATATGGCTATTCGAATAGATATAATCTCTGTAGAGGGTGTACTATTTGCCCACGAGTAACGGATTCCTTTAGTCCATCGGGACTAATTTCGTCTACGGTCTTTTAATTCAAAATTCACCTGACCGCACACACCAGCCTAACTTACCGGTGCCTGGAATCACCCACGACACCCGTTAAGCAAAACTCTAAGTGGGGAGGGTATAACCTCGACTAGCATGGGATCAGAAAATTTATAACGCGTGCAAACTAGGGGAGCTACCCCCTCGGCTCCAACCGGAAACACCCATGCTCCCGGACCAGGTGGCATGCCTACCGGATGCAGCCGGTATCTTCCACCATGGCCTCTCTGTACGGTGTGTGCTAGGAAGGGGTTGACAACTTACTGAACCGTACCCTACCTATGGCAGGGACAAGTGGTAGTACGAAACAAGTATGGGGGTTACTAGAACAAGACTCGATCTATGATCGACTCAGGAGGTTAAAGCATTTCCTGCAGGGTAAGCATAAGAAATATATTTCACACCAATCAAACAGAATCACCACTCATCATACCTCACCATGCCTTACCGGACATAACCGTCTCGACGAAGAACTAGAGACAAGCTCGTGTCTACCCAAGACAGAGACTTTCCCGGATTCCTTCCGGTAGGCATGAAAGGCATAAGAGGGTGATTACTATCAGAAGCATATCAAAATCCCAACAGCAAGGAATCATCATTATGCACTCATGAATATGATCATAGCACCACAAAAAAAATACAGAATACTTTGCGTCAAGGTGGTGTCGTATTTGCATCAAACGACACACAACAAATATTATGCCGGGGTTCAGAATGCTTGCCTTCAAGAGTATGCAAGTGGGGGTGCACTTTTTGAAAGTTGCCTTCTTCAAAATCCTATTTTACGAAAATTTGAATTAACACAAGTTTCAAAACAGTACAAAAATGTTGTTTGTAAAATTTTCAAGTAAATATGAAAATAAACTAGACAAAATTTTAGAAACAATAGAAAAAGAATCAAATCAATTGGACTTATATTTAAAAAGTTACAGCCAACCAAAGTTTAGTCAAAATTCTGTTTTTAATAAAAACAGAAAAGGAAAACGGTTCAGGGGCTTACGCTTTCCCCTAGAGAAGGCGTATTCGGTGGAATACGTTTCCACTTAAGCCAGCGTGGGTTGACTCGTGGGTCATTGATAGTCGGTCCCTTGGGCCCACTGGTCAGGTTTGACCAGTTGCCCACGCCTCCTTCCTCCTCTGTCCGAGCGGTGGCGGGGCTCCGGCGATCGCCGTCGATGAATGGCGGCTCCCCACGGGATTCGGAGGGCGGGGGTGGATCCGCTGGTCCAGGGCGGTCCTCCCAGTGGTTGATAGGCTGGCGGGGGTGGAGGGGGTCGCCGGCGGCGAGCTTCGTGACGGACGGTGGTTTCAGGAACAAGTGGGGGCTTGGGCTACAGTGGCTCCCGGTCGAGGCTGGGGTGTTGGGTGGCTCCGCACAGTCAAGGGGAGTCGGACGGTGGCGCTGGAAGGATAGGGGAGGCCCTGCTTGCGACGTTAGGCACCGGAGCGTGGTGGCGGCCGAACTGACCGGAGACAAGGAAGAAGGCCTCCCTTCGTCGATTACTGGTTGTAGGGGCTCTAGAGGGATGGCCTGAGGTCGCCTGAAGGTCTGGACGAGCTCGGGGTTCCTATTTATAGCGTAACTAGGTCGGTTCCGCGGCGGCCGGGGATAAGGTCAACGGTGAGCTGCTTCTGTGGCTGTAGATGACGTGGCGAATGGATGAGCTCGGGATGTTCAGGGGCGAGCTGGCACGCGGCTGTGGCTCGGGGCCGCCGTCCATGACAGGAGCCTGCTGCGGCCGTCCGCTAGCTGCCATGGCCGACCTGACGGTGGCGCTGCGGGGCTCCAGGGGTGGCTTGGATGGTTCTGGTGAGCGGGTGAGGACGGGCGTGGCTCTGCAGGCGAGCAAATGCCAGGGCGCGGGGTAAGCGAACGCGGCGGCTCGGTTGCGCGCGCGCGTGCAAAACGTGCGCTCTGGGCGCGCCCAGAGCACGAGCACTATGTTCTTGACGGAATGCCAGGGTGGCCTAGAGGGCTTGGACGACAATGCAAATTAACAGAACAAGTTTTGAGGTGCTAGGAGATTAGTGGACATGGCTGCTGGGTCAGGGGATCAAGTCCAGAATGTAAACTAGAAACTATGCCAAAACTGGCCATGCACTCAAGGTGCTCGACAGAATGCCATGGGCATCTGGGCATCCCTTCTAGTGGCCAAAATCTCCAGATCAGAGTCTCTTTAGATTTAGGTGATGGTGGCAAGGTTAGTTTGGCAAGACCAGAAACTTGCTAGTGCAAGTTTTTGAGAAAACCAAATCTGGACAGAAAATAAAGGTCATTAATGCATGGACCAAAAATATTCAAATGGTTCCCAAATCCTAGACATAAGGGTTTTGTAGGGTGTACTTCAAGCAAGACAAATCCCAAGGCAACAAGAGCAAGATAGAATATGGTTGCAGTATAAATCACCAAACTGGACCAGAGAGAAAAAGAGGATGATTTGCTCAAATTTTTCAAGGAACACCAATGGGTTTTTGCATATAGTTGAATTAAACACTACTACTAACATCCCCCAATATTTGTGGGATTTTTAAAGAAATATTTAAATAGTTTGTAGTGCAAATTACAATCTGGACCAGATTTGAAAACCTGAGGTAGGGCTCAAAATCTCCAAATGACTAAAAGATATGTTTGCATAAAAGTGATGTAGGAATATCACATGACCTCCCCAAATTTTGGTGGAAATTTTAAAGAAGTATTTAAAAGGGTTGTAGTGCAAATGGACTCTAAAAATTATGAAAAAAATCACATTAAAAGCAATAAAGCTCGGGAAAAATAATAGAAATAATACCACCGATAGAAGAAATGTTCTTGGGAAGATATACAAGTCCAACAATATTTTTGAAAGGTTGTCCCTTGGGGTGAAAACTCCACAATTCAGGAGAAAAGAGTGGTTCCGAATCAAAAGAAAATCCAGAAAATAAAAATTTAATTTACCATGGCAAAAAATTTAATTAATAAATCATGGTTAAATTTTTGGGGTGTTACAACCCTCCTCCATCCGCCACCCCATCCACCACCGTCCTCCTCCACCATGTCGGAGATGATACCCCAACGCCGCTGAGGGAGTCCTGGATTCGGGGTTATCCGGACAGCCGAACTATATCCTTTGGCCGGACTGTTGGACTATGAAGATACAAGATTGATGACTTCGTCCCGTGTCCGTATGGGACTCTCCTTTGCGAGGAAGGCAAGCTTGGCAGTATGGATATGTAGATCTCCTTCCTTGTAACCGACTTTGTGTAACCCTAGCCCCCTCCGGTGTCTATATAAACCGGAGGGTTTAGTCCGTAGGACAAACAACAACAATCATACCATAGGCTAGCTTCTAGGGTTTAGCCTCTTTGATCTCGTGGTAGATAAACTCTTATACTACTCATGTTATCAAGAATAATCAAGCAGGACATAGGGTATTACCTCCATCAAGAGGGCCCGAACCTAGGTAAACATCGTGTCCCTGCCTCCTGTTACCATCCGCCTAGACGCACAGTTCGGGACCCCCTACCCGAGATCTGCCGGTTTTGACACCGACATTGGCGCTTTCATTGAGAGTTCCTCTGTGTCGTCATCGTTAGGCTTGATGGCTCCATCAATCATCGATAGCGATGTAGTCCAGGTTGAGACTTTTCTGCCCGGACAGATCTTTGTATTCGGCGGCTTCACACTGCAGGCCAACTCGCTTGGCCATCTGGAGCAGATCGAGAGTTACTCCCCTGGCCACCAGGTCAGGTTTGGAAGCTTAAACTACACGGCCGACATCCGTGGAGACTTGATCTTCGACGGATTCGAGCCCTTGCCGAGTGCGCCGCACGGTCATGATGAGCATGATTTTGCTCCACCATCGGATAGTGTTCGGGAAATCGCACCAGCGACCGCTCCGACCCTCAATTCGGAGCCAGTTGCGCCATCCAAGGACGGGTGGATAGACCCCGTCACGAAGGCCGCATCTTCAGCGGCGATCAAGCCAAATACCGACCTTACCCTTCATGGGAGCCGTGACGCCGAACTACCGGATTCTTCCCCGGCCACGGACTCCGAACCGCCTGCACCCGTGCCTGTCGAATCCGACTGGGCGCCGATCATGGAGTTCACCTCCGCGGATATCTTTCATCACTCGCCCTTTGGCGACATACTGAACTCATTAAGGTCTCTCTCCTTGTCAGGAGAGTCCTGGCCGAACTATGTCCGGCAGGATTGGGATGCGGATGACGAAGAAATTCGCCGCCCACCCACCACCCACTTAGTAGCCACTGTCGACAATTTGACCGACATGCTCGACTTCGACTTCGAAGACATCGATGGTATGGACGACGATGCAGGAGATGAACAAGAACCACTGCCCACAGGGCACTAGACAGCCACCTCATCATATGATATATATATATATATATATATATATATATATATATATGGTGGACACACCCAAAGAAGGCAATGGCAACGGGACAACGGAGGATGACCCCTCCAAGAAGCAACCCAAGGTCCGACGTCAGCGGCGCTGCTCTAAGTCTCACCAAGGCAAAAGCGGTGATACCGGCACAGGAGATAATAGCACTCCGGACAGTGCCGAAGATGACAACAATCCCCTCCAGCAAGATTTAGAGTAGGAGGATGGAGAAGGCAGCCCTCCCGAGAGAGCGGCAGATGGAGAGGCGGAGGATGATAATTACACGCCTCCCTCCGAAGACGAGGCAAGCCTTGATGATGATGAATTTGTCGTGTCTGAGGATCCCGTCGAGCAAGAGCACTTCAAGATCCGGCTTATAGCCACGACAAATAGCCTTAAGAAAAAGCAACATCAGCTTCAAGCTGATCAAGATTTGCTAGCTGATAGATGGACTGAAGTCCTTGCAGCCCAGGAATATGAACTCGAACGCCCCTCCAAGAGTTACCAAAAGCGTAGGTTGCTACCCCAACTAGAGGAGGAAGCATCAAAACCTACATCTCCAGCGTATGACGCGGCTAATAAGCCACCTCGTGGCCGTGACAGAGAGCCATTTCAGGCAAAAGCTCAGCCCGCACCCCGACGGCACTCAAATAAACATGTCAAGGCACGGGGAACGCGCTAGACCTACGAGATGTATTGGAGGACAAAGCAAAACAAGCAAGATAAATCTGCGGATCACAAGGGCGCGCCACTACGCGAGATGATAACCGTCACGCCGGATACAGTAAAAGTAAATCCGGCCGGGCCGAACACAGCGGACAAGACTCATCTGAGCTGCGTCGAGATATAGCCCAGTACAGAGGCGCCGCACATCCCCTATGCTTCACAGATGAAGTAATGGATCACCAAATCCCAGAGGGTTTCAAACCCGTAAATATCGAATCACACGACGGCACAACAGATCCTGCGGTATGGATCGAGGACTTCCTCCTGCACATCCACATGGCCCCCGGTGACGATCTACACGCCATCAAATACCTCCCACTCAAGCTCAAAGGACTAGCTCGGCATTGGCTCAATAGCCTGCCAGCAGAATCCATTGGCTGTTGGGAAGATCTGGAAGCCGCATTCCTCAACAACTTCCAGGGCACTTATGTGCGACCACCAGATGCCGATGACTTGAGCCACATAATTCAGTAGCCAGAGGAATCGGCCAGGCAATTCTGGACAGGGTTCCTGACAAAGAAAAATCAAATCGTCGACTGTCCGGATGCAGAGGCCCTAGCAGCTTTTAAGCACAACATCCGCGACGAGTGGCTCGCCCGGCACCTTGGCCAGGAAAAGCCGAAATCTATGGCAGCCCTCACGACACTCATGACCCGCTTTTGTACGGGAGAGGACAGCTGGCTGGATCGCAGCAATAACATATCAAAGAACCATGGTACTTCAGATACCAAGGATAGCAATGGCAGGTCATGTTGCAACAAACACAAGCGCCGCATCAACAGCGACAATAACGAGGATACGGCAGTCAATGCCGGATTCAGAGGCTCTAAACCCGGTCAGCGGAAAAAGGCATTCAAAAGAAGCACTTCGGGCCCGTCCAGTTTGGACAGTATACTCGATCGCCCATGTCAAATACACGGCACCCCCGACAAGCCAGCCAACCACACCAACAGGGATGTTGGGTGTTCAAGCAGGCCGGCAAGTTAAATGCCGAAAACAAAGATAAGGGGTTACATAGCGATGACGAGGAGGAGCCCCGGCCACCGAACACCGAAGGACAGAAGAGGTTCCCCCCACAAGTGCGGACGGTGAACATGATATACACAACCCACATCCCCAAGAGGGAGCGGAAGCGTGCGCTAAGGGACGTATATGCGTTGGTGCCAGTCGCCCCAAAGTTCAACCCATGGTCCTCCTGTCCGATCACCTTCGATCGCAGGGACCACCCCACTAGTATCCATCATGGCGGATTCGCCGCACTGGTCCTAGACCCAATCATCGACGGATTTCACCTCACTCGAGTCCTTATGGACGGCGGCAGCAGCCTGAACCTGCTTTATCAGGACACAGTGCACAAAATGGGTATAGACCCCTCAAGGATCAAACCCACAAAAACAACCTTCAAAGGCGTCATACCAGGTGTAGAGTCCCATTGCATAGGCTTAGTCACACTGGAAGTGGTCTTCGGATCCCCGGATAACTTCCAAAGCGAGGAGTTAATCTTCGATATAGTCCCGTTCCGCAGTGGCTATCATGCACTGCTCGGACGAACCGCATTTGCGAGATTCAATGCAGTACCGCATTACGCATACCTCAAGCTCAAGATGCCAGGACCTCGGGGCGGTCATCACAGTCAATGGAAACACAGAGCGCTCTCTTCGCACGGAGGATCACACTGCAGCCCTCGCAGCAGAAGCACAAAGCAGCCTCTTTAGGCAGTCCACCAGTTTGGTGATTAAACACCGGACACTGTTAAGCGCGCCCAGAGTAATCTGCAACAAGACCGCCTGGCACGTTTTGAGCTCGCATAGCAATGTGGCCCCCACCCCAGTCCCAGCCAAACGGCAAAATCCGTGCCACGCGTACGCATTGGAAGTACCATGGGCATAGGTGGGGGGCACGAATACAGCACGCCCCAAAACGCGGCTCAACCGCACTAGGGGCTTCCCGCTTTGTTATTTTTTCTCTTTCAGGACATTACTCTCTGGAAACCCCGTCCAGCAGTACGACTACCGGACACACGATACAACAACCAAGGAGGCAGAAAGCTACGTCGCACCATGGAACTCCCAGGTGGTCTCTGATAACGAGTGAAATACCTGCTTTAAATACCATTCCTCCGCTTGCCCTTGGATGGGACATGTCAAATAGTCCTACTTTTTTCTTATCACACTACTTGTATCATTCTGCTTCGACACACCTTTTTGAATAAACAATGCATAGCACTAGACTATTACCGCATTCTCTATTCCTTTTTTATATATATGTTCATTCATGACATTCAGCACCCGTACACTCTGGTACGGCTAATACGCCAGGGGCTTAAGCGTACCCCATAATACGGCGTGAGAAGTCTGAACACTTTCGACAGTGCGGCACCCCGAACTTATAGCATTATATGCATCAGCTCCGAATCATGTCTTGGGTCAATAGTTGGGTTTGCCCGGCTCCCATGTTTTGGTACCTTACGTTCCGCTATATCGGCTAAGGTAGCACTGGGAGAACTACTACGATTGTGCCCCGGTTCATCTGGGCAAGCACCTCAGTAGAGAAAGCTAAAACTGACTGTCATGATAAGGCGAGAGCTGGTCGCTGTTCGAGAGGTCTCGAGTCCCTAAAGACTTATGCCGCTTAGGGCGAGGAGTCGGCTTTGTCCGGCTTAGGCGTGTATAGCGCCCCGAATTCGGCCTTCCGAATACTAGGGGCTTCGCCAAAATTTAAAATTGTAGACTTCTATGGCTAAGTGAGAGTGATAAAGCATTATAGTCCGATTGCCTTGTTCGTTGCGCTGAGCACCTCCCTCGAAGGACCCAACAAATGGGAAAAAGAGTGCTCAGATTTATCCCGAACACCCCAGCACTCGTGGCATGGGGGCAGAAGCCGACGACTGGCCATCTCTCAGATTTGATAAACAGCCGCACAGAAGGTAATATTTTAAATTCAAACAAGCGTTGCATAGCGCACATGAACAAGTTTTCATAACACAGGATCACACGAGCAAGTTCATTCAAAAATTACATCCTTCGCACACTCGTCCGCCACAAGACGGGCACCCTTCAGGACACCCTCATAATACATTTCAGGGTGGCGATGCTCCTTGCCCTGCGGCGGCCCCTCCTTCACCAGCTTCTCAGCGTCCATCTTGGCCCAGTGCACCTTCGCACGGGGAAAAGCCTGGCGCACACCTTCGACGCAGACGGACCGCTTTATGACTTCCAGTCGTGGGCAGGCATCCACAAGCCGCCCCACCAGGCCGAAGTCGTAGCTGTTGGGAAGGGAGTCGCCAGGCCACATCCGGACTATAAGGCCCCTCATGGCCTATTCGGCCGCCTTGTGCAGCTCGACCAGTTGCTTCAGCTGGTCGCTCACAGGTATCGGTTGTTCGGTCCCAGTATACTGAGACCAGAACAACTTCTCCGTCGAGCTTCCCTCCTCGGTCTGGTAGTACTTTGCGGCATCCGACACGCTGCATTGCAAATCTGCGAATGCTCCTGGAGAGCTCCAGACTCGGGTAAGTAACAAGTAATTTACGTTCACATGCTTGCTTTGCATAATGAATGCCTTGCCCGCGGCTATCTTCCTCATCGCCTCAATTTCCTGGAGGGTCTTTTGGGCTTCAACCTTGGCATGCTTCATGCTCTTGAGGGCCGCGGCAAGCTCGGACTCTCGCGTCTTCGAGTCAAGCTCCAAAGTCTCGTGCTTCTTCACAAGAGCCTGGAGCTCTTGCTGCACCTCGCCCACCCGTGCCTCTTGTTTTTCCTGCTCGGTGCACTCCTTGGCCGCTTTGTTTTCGGCCTCGGACAGCGCTTGCTTCAGGCTCGCCACTTCGTTGTGGCCCCTGGCACATCCATGATGATCCTATCATTTTGCAACCACATCTTTTTTTATAGATAGACAAGGTATTACTTACCTTTGTTCTCCTCGAGCTACCTCTTGGCAAGGACGGGCTCTTTCTTGGACCGCTCAAGGTTTTGCTTCAGTGCGGCAACCTCCACAGTCAGTGCGGCAGAGGTTAGCAGCGAAGCCTGCATACGCATATAGACATACTTGTATTAGACTCCTGCAGATATTATTTGATCCTCTATTCGGCTTTTCTTTGTGAACACCAAACAGAGCATCAGGGGCTACTGTCTATGCGGTAGTATTTTCCTATATTTTAAACACTTACCTCAAAGCATGTAGAAGGCTGGCACAGGCTTCAGTCAGTCCACTCTTGGCGGACCGAACCTTCTTGATCACCGCAATCATAATAGTGCGGCGCTCTTCGTCGATGGAAGCGCCGCAAAGCGCTCCTAGAAGGTTGTCCAGTGCCTCTGGATGGACAGAGGTCACCGGCACAGGCGGCTTTCCCCTCTTGGAAAGGGGCCGCCTACCGGGGTCCGGAACCACTGGAGGTTCCGGCGTGGTGTTTGACTGAGGGCCGAACTTGGAGCCCTGGGGCGTCTTGCTCCCTTTGCGCCTGGAGTCCGGAAGGTCGCCTTGAGGCGCCTCCGGGACTATCTCCCCCCGGCTCGGTGCCCCTTGAGACAATACCTCGACATTGTCCATAGGGTGAGGAGAGGAGGCGGTTGGAAGTGTATCACTATTCATATTCGACGAGTCCAAGGAACCGTCCGACGAGGATATGTCGGTACGGGCTCGGGGCGGACTGCATGATCATATTCGACGTTAGGAGAGAAGCAGCGGAATAAAAGTATGCTATGAGTTACTCTGGTATCCGAATACTTACGACTTCGCCAGGGGCTTGGCCCTGAGTAGCCACTCGTCTTCGCTGTCAGCGGCGATGGTGGAACAGTCCGGAAGGAGAGTCCTTTCCTTCTTGGACCCTTCGGCCTCCCCGGTTGGGGCGGCCTTCCTTTTCTTGTCTCCCCCGGCTGGAGGGGGAGAATCTTCATCTTCCTCCTCCTCGTTTTCACGGGAGGAGTGCGTCCCGGAGTTATCGGAGGATGAGTCCGATACCACCTGGTGCCGGGAACTCTTCCGGGTTCCCGTGGCCTTCTTCTTGATCTTCTTCTCCGGCACCTCATAAGGATCCGGAGTCCGCATCTCCGCCAGGAGAGCGTCTGCAGGGTCTTCGGCAGAGGGGCCGGACAGTTAATCTGCTCTGATGTCTCCACCCAGTCCTGTCAAAGGCATGGGAGCTCAGACCCCGCACATGGTTAAGCTATGGGAAATAAATATCCTACCAGATGTACAGAACTTACCGGATTCGCAGGGCGCTTCGCGCTTAGCCCACAGTCCTCGGTAAGGGAAGGGGGGGCCTCGGCGCCCTTGAACAACACCTTCTAGACGTCCTTATGCGTTGTGTCGCAGAGCTCGCGTAGAGTCTGGTGCTGGGCCGGGTCGAACTCCCATAAGTTGAAAGCCCGTTGTTGACACGGGAGGATCCGGCGGAAGAGCATGACCTGGACTATGTTGACAAGCTTGAGCTTCTTGCCTACCATGTTCCGGATACACTTCTGGAGTCCGTCCAGCTCCACCGATGAGCCCCAGGACAGGCCCTTCTCCTTCCAGGAAGTGAGCCACATGGGGATTCCGGATCAAAACTCGGGGGGCCGCCACCCAGTTGGTGTCACGCGGCTCGGTGATGTAGAACCACCCCGATTGCCACCCCTTTATGGTCTCCACGTAGGAGCCCTCGAGCCATGTAACGTTGGGCATTTTTCCCACCATGGCTCTGCCGCATTCCGCTTGTTGGCCGCCTAGTACCTTCGGTTTGACATTAAAGGTCTTAAGCCACAGGCCGAAGTGGGGCCGAATGCGGAGGAAAGCCTTGCACACGACGATGAACGCCGAGATGTTGAGGATGAAATTCGGGGCCAGATCATGGAAGTCCATCCCATAATAGAACATAAGGTCGTGGACGAATGGATGGAGGGGAAACCCCAGTCCGCGGACGAAGTGGGTGAGGAAAACCACCCTTTCGTGAGGTTCTGGGGCAGGGACGATCTGCCCCGCGGCTGGCAGCCGGTGCGCGATATCCGCGGCTAAGTATCCGGCCCCGCGCAGCTTTTTGATGTCTCCCTCCGTCACGGAGGAGACCATCCACTTGCCTCCCGCTCCGGACATGTTTGGAGAGGGTTGAGGAGAAGGATGTGGACTTGGGCGCTGGAGCTCGAGTGCGCGAGAATGGATGAGCAAGGAGGAAGAAGGCGTGGGTAGAAAAAGGTGAACCCTTATCCCTTTATAAGGGCGGACTAGACTATGCGCCCCCACCAGCCTGGTAAAACTCGCTTATCCCCCAAGCGCCATAATTGATGGTGTGGTTGGGTTACCCATGTCCGTATTGATGGGAATCCTGTAATAATGGGACACGATCTCTGCTTCGACAAGACATGCCAAGGAAACCGCCTCGCGAAACACGCTGAGGTTGGTTGTGAAAAACGATTCGAATGGTGACCTAGCTGTGGTGTGATGTGACACTGCGAAATGCGTCGGCAGATTATATTTGTGAAAATATTATTCTCTCTATGGTTGTATGTGGAACTTGTTTTTGCAGAGCCGGACACGATCCTCGTGTTCAAAATCTTCTATGAAGTATTCAGAGGAGGAACCCGCCTTGCAATGCCGAAGCCAATCTGCGCGCCGGACTCATTGTCATTGAAGCCTGGTTCAGGGGCTACTGAAGAAGTCCTGGATTCGGGGGTATCTGGAAAGCCGAACTGTATCCTTTGGCCGGACTGTTGGACTATGAAGATACAAGATTGAAGACTTCGTCTCGTGTCCAGATGGGACTCTCCTTGGCGAGGAAGGCAAGCTTGGCAGTACAGATATGTAGATCTCCTTCCTTGTAACCGACTCTGTGTAACCCTAGCCCCCACCGATGTCTATATAAACCGGAGGGTTTAGTCCGTAGGACAAACAACAATAATCATACCATAGGCTAGCTTCTAGGGTTTAGCCTCTTCGATCTTGTGGGAGATCAACTCTTGTACTACTCATATTATCAAGAACAATCAAGCAGGACGTAGCGTATTACCTCCATCAAGAGGGCCCGAACCTGGGTAAACATCGTGTCCCCTGCCTCATGTTACCATCCGCCTAGACACACAGTTCGAGACCCCCTACCCAAGATCCGCCGGTTTTAACACCAACAGCCACCCTCCATTACAAGAGATTGTCCTCTCTCATCCACGGCTTCGGACCGGGATCCTTGCATCTCGTCCTCTCGCTTCATCCCCGCCATCGTCCACCTTGCTGGCGCCGCTCCTACGACCGTCTCGTCCACCGTGCCCCACCGCCACCGTCTACCCTCCTAGATCTGCTTCCACGCCGCCGACAGCCATCGCTACCGCAGCACCGTCAAATTCTCAGCAGATGCGTACACGGCGCCGCACCAGAGGCGGTACTCTTTCGTATCTGCTCAACTTATTTATCACAGCAAGAAAATAGATCGCCACTGCTTTACTCTGATTTCTTGACTTGGTTACGAAGTTGCCTTTGTCCGGTTTGCACCTTCAGATCCGCCATGGCACGCTCAACACTATACTCCCAATGCTTATGGTTTTCCCCTTTTATATTCCACACTAATTAAATCACAGTAGACTAAATTTCAAAATTGGGTCAGTCGATTTTTCAGAGCTCGCCGGAGTTCGCCGGTGCGATCGAAGGGGCTCGGGTGGTTGTGGGGCCTCGCCAAACGAAGAAAACTCGACGCGGGTGGGGGTTGGGGTGGGGGTGGCGGAGGAACATAGGCGGTGGGGGCCAGTGGTCCGGCCGGCGGCCCGTGCGGTGTTCTGTATGGGAAGAATCAGAGACGAGGAATAAGAAGGGTTAGGAGACGTAGGATATTCATCCAACCGCCTGAAATGGTCGAGAGACAGCTGGGAGTTGCATTCTTAATGCACTCTGGTTCATCATGTGTGGGCACTGCGCAACCAATGTTTTATTATCCAAAATCTGCTTGCTCTTCTTTACCATGTTCCTCTTCCATTCTTCTTTAATATGTACTCTCTCCGTTCCTAAATACAAGTCCTTGTATAGATTCCACCATGGACTACATATGGAGCAAAATGAGTGAATCTACACTCTAAAATGTATCTGGATACATCTGTATGTGATCCATAGTGGAAATCTCTACCAAGACTTATATTTTGGAACAGAGGGAGTATGATAGTAGTACAGTATGTTCCTTGTACTGAAAATGAGCAGGGACATTTGCAGTGTAGAGGTCTATACGGTCGGTTGTGATGGACACTTTGAGCCTCTTTGATTCGTAGAATCTTGTAAACATAGGAATAGGATTTGTAGTGGCCTGCCCATTTGAACCCTACAAGAATAACAAGGAAATGCGGGGAGCTGTGTCACCTTTGAGAGTTACACTGATATTAACAGTACCGCACCTTCACTTGAAGAGAGCTGGTATCCGAAGCCTTTCTAGCCGTACCGGCAATACTAGCACATATATTCCAGCAAGTTCCACATTGCTGATTTTACTCTGATACTTAAGGTTTTCCCATTATATCTACACTATGATCTGTGTAGCTGCCTTGTGTCGCACTAGCAGCAGTCCACTCTTGAAGCTAAACACTGCAATGACTTACAAAATTGGCACCAAGGCATTGAGTGCCATTCTAGATGCAATGAAACTCATATGCTCCCCACCTGTTGATTCTTGTTCAGAATATGATCCTAATGACCATTCTAACCTCGAGGAGTCAAAGGTAGATGGCCTGTCCTGTTCACCCATCAAGGTGCCTGTTCTAATTTGGCAATGTTTTATTGATTGTGGGTATCTTGCATATGTTTTCTTGCATTTCTTCTACTTTGTTGCACCGCCATATGCTTAGTTTACTCATCATATATGTCAAGATGCCATGCCCATCCATTATCAATACATATTCCATCTGTCATCATACAATGTTTTTTTCACTCAAATGTTGTTCTTGTGCATCAGACATCAAAAAGGAAGAGGGTGATTGCCGAACCTAAAGGAGCACCAGCAAAGTCCTTGAAAAACGTGGTGGTTCCGGGGAGATCAGACAGCACCCCAATTATATTGGTTGTACAACCAGTGACACAAAACGTAGGACCGACTCCAGCAGACTGTACCCATACTTCACTGCCCACACCACTAGCCCCACCACATAGGACCTGCACTCCAGCAAAAGGTATATCGATTTCATTTGGCATAGCACCAGTTGTACCACAGAAAAATCCCACTCCAGCAAAAAGTACAGCAAGTCCACCGGCCGAAGACCTATCCCAACTGTAAAGACGGCCAATTCTTGCAGATTGGAACCCCATTCCATTTATTCCCAGTTTAAAAGACAATGCTTTCAATGTTGTTTGGGACTACGTGCATATATTCCCATCATAGGAAGATTATTGTGAAGACAAACACCATTTTCACATCTTCCTATCCAACTTACGTGTAAGTGCTATTATTCATGGTTATTATTTTCCTGTTTTTCTGCTGATTGAACACATCAACGATTTACATTACATTGTTGTAACTAGGCGAGGGTCAATCTAGATAGTCATGAAGAGCAAAGCTTGCTTGTGCTTTTCAAGGAAGCATTGCAGTAGTATCAGTGTTACATGAGGAAATCACACTTTGATGGCAAGTCTATAAACGAATTTCCGGTGAAGTCTCCTGTGCTAAATTTAGAAGACATTGAATGGAAAAACCTTGTTATGCACTAGTCTCGTTCCCAGGATGAGGTACTGTCTATGAAATCACATGACAATTTGAACTTCTATTTTTTGCATGTGCCTTATGGATCTTTTTTGCAGGAAATCTGCTCGAAGAAGAATTCCGGTTTGACAAGAACGACATGATATCACAAATATGCTACCCGCTGCTTTGCTCTTGTTAGTACCTATTATCCTGTATCACTATACTTGCACACATACCTGGTTCATTATGTGACAACAGTATGCATGATAGCTTGCTTATCAATTGCCTGCTCCAAATTATCTGATCTGTATGAATGGTTACATTAGTGTAGAATATATCCAATGCCAATGTTTTTTTAGCTCTGCATTCTTCTTGTAAGTACATGATGTCCTTTATCAGTGTACTTATAATGACAGGTAGTTGTTCATGTACCATCACTCTGCAGCTTATTTTCCTTTGCCCTCCATTTTCTACACATCAGATCTATATTTACTCTTACCATAAGGTTAGCACTGAAGAAGTTTAGCTGTGCATTGCTCTTGGTTGTACCTTTTGCCTGTATCCCTGCACTTACATTTATAGCTACTTGGTTATGTAGCATCACTCTTCATCTTATCTTAAATATACTCCATTTTTCGTATATTATCACATATATATTTACTCTTAACAAAATGTAGAATAAAGGCAATGCTTTTGAAGAAGATTCTGTGGTAAACTTCTTGAATTCCCCCCCCCCACCCATCAGCATGGACAAGGCCTTTATAGAGTCTGTCTTCACCAATAATGTAAGTTTGTCCATCTCAAGTCTTCAAACTTTGTTGTATATATTTGGTTAGGCATGACTGCAACAACTATTTATTTTTTGTGTTTGCATCAAATTGCTTGTTTAAAGTTTATTATGTAGTTCATAAACAAAAGTTTGTCCTTTCTCAATTTAAGTTTTCAGTTGTACAACCAAGTTCCTTCTTCATACCATGTAAATTAAACTATAGAGAGCAAGTGATCTTCTTTTGCACTGCATGTATGCTTCTGTTCTTCATTCGTAATCTAGTGGTGTGGTGAACCTACCCACTACAGCACGATGTCATATTCTGCAATGTCTTAACTATGAACAATGTCATATCATTCTACTATTATTTAAACCGTCTCTTTATTTGCCAATCTGAAATGGTATAAATTGACAGCACACTAACCATTGATACTTACGAGTTCTTGATCTGTAATCCAGTGGTGTCGTGAAGCTGCCAACTCCTTCACAATGTCATTTCCTGCCATGTCTTGACCTGAACAATACCATATTGTGTTAATGCAATTTTAAACTGTGTCACTTTATTCGTTAGTAAGAAATGTGATGAATTGTCAGTGCTGATACTTTTATGTGCAAAACCTGTCATTTGTCTACTTGTTTATCTTTCAGAGTGAGGAAGATATAAGTGTTGAACAAGCGCATTCTCATCATCTTGCTCAGTTGCTTGCGCTGCAGCTCCCCAGCATGGCTAACCTTTCTTGAACTCTATTGAAGTGATGTCGGTTTTGTATATTATTTTGTCGGCGTGTTTATTTGCACTAGTGGTGATCTTTGATGCCCACTGTATGTAATCTGCTGTCTGCTTGTGCTTTATTATTATAGTGGTGAACTTTGATATCTAGTGGATGTAATATGCCGTAATTTCTTTATTGTATAGTCTAGGTTTCTTCTTATTCACGATGCTGCAATTATTTTACTATACATAATCCGGCCGTCATGCAATCACGATGTAGGTTGGGCCTGAAACGTGCCGAACAGCTCACAGGCCGGTAGTAGCCCGAAATGAACCCCGGCCCATGATTGTGTGAATCAAATCACGGGCTTTTAACAGGCCAAAATTGTCTCAGTCCTTGTTTGGCCCAATCAGATATCGGTTGCGAGAAGGCCAGATGCAAACCGAGCCGTAGTTAGGCCCAACTATATGACGGGCTTTTAACATGCCAAAATTAATATAGGGCTGAAATGTTAAACGGGCCCTTAACAAGCCAAAACTAATATCAGGCCGAATTACGAAGTGGGCCTTTAGCAAGTGGGCCCAAAAGCATAGTGTCCAATTGACGGGCCGAATCTGATATGGGCCATAATTGAGCCCAAAGCCTCTTAAAGGGTCGGACCTGATCTGGACCGTAATTTGGCCCAGAACATGGTAGGCTTTTAACGGGCCGGATCTCATATGGGCCACTATTAGGCCCAGAGCATGGCAGGACATTAATGGACCACATCAAATATGGGCCGGCATTTGGCCCAAAACATGGCAGCTAGTTAATGGGCCGGCCTACTAGGGTCCTCAAAATCTTGTGGGCCTACAGCTGGGTCGGCCCATTAATGTCAGCGAAATCTCGTGGGCCTTTAGCTGGGCCGGCCCATTATGATCCGCAAGAATCTTGTGGGCCTTTACCTAGGCCGACCCATTATGGCACACAAAAATCTTGTGGGCCTTTACCTGGGCCGGCCCATTATGGCCCGCAAAATCTTGTGGGCCTTTAGCTGGGCCAGCCCATTATGGTCCGCAAAATCTCATGGGCCTTTAGCTGGGCTGGCCCATTATGGTCCGCAAAATCTTGTGGGCCTTCAGTTGGGCTGGCTCATTTAAACTTGATGGGCCGGTCCACGTGTCAACATATCATAGGCGCGTCTCGCCCATTGGATGAGTGACACCCGTGCCAACGCGGACCTGGCACGTGTCTCCTCCAGCCAATGATGATTTTACATGTGGAAAATCCCCATTGGTCGGGGCTTTTAACGGGTTATCGGATCCAAAACCCAACAAGATAGCTTAACGGTGTTCCGTTACGGTGGATGCCACGTGTCGGTCACCCTTGATGAAAGCACTTCTGTGACGCGTGATTTATCATCATGGAAGTGGACACTTCCGTGATGATAATTTTGGTAATGTCATGGAACACTTCTACGACAGCACATGTATGACTACCTTGATTCTGTCATAAAATCGTCATGGATGTACATGCATGACAGAAAACGCGACCTACTGTGACAAACACGTATCATCACGGAAGTGTATTTTTTGTAGTGGATGATCGTGATTGGTTTGAGTTGCATGTTTTATTATTGATGTTGTCCTATGGTGCTCTCCGTTTCGCGCAAGCGTGAGGGATCCCCACTGTAGGGTGTTGCAATACATTCATGATTCGCTTATAGTGGGTTGCTTGAGTGACTGAAACACAAACCCGAGTAAGGGGGTTGTTGCGTATGGTATAAAGAGGACTTGATGCTTTAATGCTATGGTTGGGTTTTACCTTAATGATCTTTATTAGTTGCGGATGCTTGCTACAGTTCCAATCATAAGTGCATATGATCCAAGTAGAGAAAGTATGTTAGCTTATGCCTCTCCCTCAAATAAAATTGCAACAATGATTACCGGTCTAGTTGTCGGTTGCCTAGGCACAAATAACTTTCTCGTAACAAAAAGCTCTCTACTAAAACTAACTTAGTTATTTCTTTATCTAAATAGCCCCTACTTTCTATTTACGCATTCTTTATTATCTTGCAAACCTATCCAAAAACACCTACAAAGTACTTCTAGTTTCATACTTGTTCTAGGTAAAGCGAACGTCAAGCGTGCATAGAGTTGTATCGGTGGTCGATAGAACTTGAGGGGATATTTGTTCTACCTTTAGCTCCTTGTTGGGTTCGACCCTCTTACTTATCGAAAATTGTTGCGATCCCCTATACTTGTGGGTTATCAAAGGCCATGGTAGCAGCCAAGGAAGCCCGCTCCAAAATCAGAGCGACGAAGGAGGAGCTACGTCAAGATGGAGATATCGCGGCCAGGAAGCCCTTTTTGTTGCGGACTAAGTTTGGAGATCTGAAGTATGCCCCTCTTGATCAACTATGGAGTTCTGCAGACGCATACGTGGATTTGGCAACAAGTGGTGCTGATGCGGCCGAGTACTTCAAGGATCAAAAAGATCGTGAAGTGGAAAAGTTGTTCTGGTCACAGTTCCGTGCTCCAGTGCGTCCGCTGCTATTGAATGAGCGAATGGCCTAGTGGGCCGAGCTCCATAGATTGTCCGGACTTGCCACGAGGTCTATTGTGGATCATCTATGGCTGGAAGGGCCAAGGACGAATAGTTACTTTAGTTTAGTGCAACAATTCCTTGGTGCTGTGTGATAACCCACAAGTATAGGGGATCACAACACCTTTCGAGGGTAGAGTATTCAACCCAAATTTATTGATTCGACACAAGGGGAGCCAAAGAATATTCTCAAGTATTAGCAGCTGAGTTGTCAATTCAACCACACCTAGAAACTTAGTATCTGCAGCAAAGTGTTTAGTAGCAAAGTAATATGATAGTGGTGGTAGCAGCAACAAAAGTAAAGACAGCAAAAGTAATGTTTTTGGTATTTTATAGTGATTGTAACAGTTGCAGCGGGAAAGTAAGTAAGTGTCGTGGTTTTGTCACGGCAGATGTCCTAGAGAAAGGACTTAGTCGTGGATCCATCGCGACGGGTTAGCTTGAAGGGGTTAAAGCGGACACAGGGACACAAGAGAGTTTATACTAGTTCGGCCCCTTCGATGAAGGTAAAAGCCTACGTCTAGTTGTGATGGGATTGATGGGGTTTCGATGACTAGGGAGCAAACAAGCTTCGCCTGAGTCTCAAGTTGTTGTCTGTTCTTTGAACCGCCGCCGGGTCGTCCCTTTATATACATGGGTGACGCCCGTCGGTTCACAGATTCCCAATATCGGCTCATAGATGTGTCCGGTTTGGTCTCTACTTATTCCTAACTTACAATACAAGTTACATACCAACGCTGGTTTACAGCTACAGGCCTTGAACCGACTATGGGCCTTGAGCCCTCATCTGCCTTCTGGGGTTTCAACATAGTTAACTACTGAAGAAGTTAACCTGGCCCAGATAGGCCGGTTTACGCCCAACAGTGATATCCTCAACATTAGGCCCCAGATTGATTTGAACAGATTCATGTCAATCCTTAGCAAACATCTTCATCTTCAACACCTTCTTGTAGTTTGTTGAATCACCGTGATGTCATCTTCTCTGGTCGTTGTAAACCGGCGTGACGTCACCTGTTATAAAGAAACTTATCCATGATACCTTTTTTGTTTAATAGGTCTGCGATAATCGAGCCGACAGCTCCGTTTCCAGACCCACGGTTCCTTGATTTTCGCGCCTTACACATGCCCCTTGCCTTATAAATAAGACCGAAGGGTCATTTCTTTTTCCCCTTCGTGCCCTTCTGCTTCGTCTTCCCTGCGTCGTCCAGCTTCGGAGCTCCACCGCCATCGACGACCTCTGCTCCAACCTTGGCCGCTGCATCACCCTGATTGTACCAGAGCATCGCGGCGACCTTCTGTTTCTTCCCCGGCTCCAGTGAGTTCTTCACCTTTTCCTCAGTAGATCCGTTCTAGGGTTTCCAAGTTCTTTAGTGTTCATCGTCTGCTTCGTACTCATATGATAGACCCTAGATGAACCTGTGAACCTTTGCTCTGTGTAGCGGTAGTTCTTAGCATCCGCCTTTACTTATATGCCTCAAGACCATAGATCTACCTGTATCTCTGCCCATTGATTCGGTACTGTTCTTTTTTGAACCTTGAATATTTTCCTTCTTTTCTGAACTTGCTTCAGATCCGTCGCTGTAGAGAAATCTTGTGAAATCTGTTTCTGTACACTTATCTATCTGCAATCTCAAATGTTTCAATGCTTAGATCCGGCGGTTTAACTTTGTAGAAAAATTGCCAAACCGGTATATACCATTAGTCCCCTTGTTGAACCGCCAGATGTTGTTGCTTCATAAAACTCCGGTTTAGATAGAGCTGTCTTCGGTTTAACATTATACATACCAGTGCACCTTAATCAATGTATTCTTGAACCGGAATTACCTATCTTGTAGATTTCATCATGGCCAAGCAAGTATATGAGTGCAACTGGGTTCCTTCTCGCGTCACAAAGACTCAACTGAACAATTTAGTCATGATCGGCGCTTTAGGCAGCAAAAACACCATCCATTGGAGAGCCCCTGGCAAAGAATGTCCTCCCACACCTGAAGAAGGAGAGGTCGTCATTTTCGTAGATCACTTAGCCCGGGGTTTTAAGCCGCCCGGTTCTAAATTTTACCGGGACGTTTTAGCCGATTTTCAACTCCATCCACAAGACACTGGCCCCAACTTTGTTACAAACATGTGTCACTTCCAGCTGCTTTGTGAGGTGTTCTTTCAAGAGGAACCCACAGTGGAGTTGTTCAGAGACTGTTTCCGTCTAAACCGCCGTACTGAATTTTCTGACGGTTCCAATACGGAATTGGGAGGTGTGGCGATTCAGAAAAGAAAAGAAGTCACATACCCTCACGCCAAGCTGCACAGCCACCCCAAAGAGTGGAATCAAACATGGCTCTATTGCAAAGACACCTCCCCTGCTGGTGAAAATCCTTTGCCTGGTTTTCGTCCGGAGCGGCTTAGCAATACACACCCCTTTTCGCAAAGGTTGACTGCCAAGGAGAGAAGCAAATACGCTCCTCAACTGTCCAAGCTCAGAGCCTTCATGGCCAATGGTTTAACAGGAGTTGATCTCGCTCGCTGTTGGATATCGTGGAGCATACTGCCCCTTAGTCAGCGCTCCGGTTTGATGTGCGAGTATACTGGCAGTGTTGATGACCCACTGCGACATGCTAACATCCAGCTTACCGATGAAGAAATCACAGAGGCTGTGAATAAAATGCTAAATGAACCGGAACACGTCTGTGCTCGAACCGGCCTGCTTCCCTTCTGTGCCACCAACAAACCGCTAGCTGTAAGAGTTTGATTGTTCTTTTTTCTGAACCTATTATTGATGTATCTAGTCATTGTTTAATACCAATGCCTGTTTAAACAGGGCAACGATCCGTTTTGGAGCAAGAAACAGGCACAGGAGAAACCAGAAAAACCAGACAAAAACCGGAAAGATCAATCCGGCAAAAGACTAAAGCTATGAAGAAGACTACCCACAGGAAAAGAACCACTGCATCCTCTGATCCGGCCGCTGATGACGATGTGGGCAACCCGGACCTTGAGGTAGAGCTTGATTCACTTGGCTTATCTTTCATGCGCCTTATTGATGATGATATTTGTCAGGATGATGCCGAAGCCAGTCATGCTGATGTTGCAGAGGTAATTATTCTTTCCTCCGATTCAGATCCTTTGCCTTCACTAAAATTTCGTCAGGCAAACCTGTCGTGGTTTTGTCACGGCAGATGTCCTAGAGAAAGGACTTAGTCGTGGAGCCATCACAACGGGTTAGCTTGAAGGGGTTAAAGCGGACACAGGGACGCAAGAGAGTTTATACTAGTTTGGTGTTGGGGAACGTTGCAGAAAATTAAAAAAATTTCCTACGGTTTCACCAAGATCCATCTATGAGTTCATCTAAGCAACGAGTCAAGGGAGAGAGTTTGCATCTACATACCACTTGTAGATCACGAGCGGAAGCTTGCCAAGGAGATGGTGATGATGGAGTCGTACTCGAACGTGATTCGGATCACCGATGTCCTAGTGCTGAACGGACAGCACCTCCGCGTTCAACACACGTACAGGACGGGAGACGTCTCCTCCGTCTTGATCCAGCAAGGAGGAAGGAGAGGTTGAGGAAGGCAGCTCCAACGGCAGCACGACGGCGTGGTGCAGTTGACGCGGCAGTATTCCGACAGGGCTTCGCCAAGCACGTACGGAGGAGGAGATGTGTTGAGGAGGGGAGGGGCTGCGCCTTGAGTTATGGTGTATTGCAGCCCTCCCCTCACCCCTCTATATATAGGGGAAAGGGCAAGGGGGGCCAGCCCTCTAGGGAAAACCCTAGGGGGGGGCGGCGGCCAAGGGGTGGGGGGCTTGCCCCCCAAGCAAAGGGGGTGCGCCCCCTTTAGGGTTTCCCCCCCACCCCTAGGCGCATGGGCCCAAGGAGGGGGGCGCGCCAAGCCCACTAGGGGCTGGCTGCTATCCCCACGCAGCCCAAGTGGCCCCTCGGGAGGGGTGGCCCCTCCCGGTGGACCCCCGGAACCCTTCCGGTGGTCCCGGTACAATACCGGTATAACCCCGAAACTTTCCGGTGCCCGTTTAACAACTTCCCATATATAAAACTTTACCTCCAGACCATTCCGGAACTCCTCGTGACGTCCGGGATCTCATCCGGGACTCCGAAGAACATTCGGTAGTCACATACTAGTCTTCCTAATAACCCTAGCGTCACCGAACCTTAAGTGTGTAGACCCTACGGGCTCGGGAGACATGCAGACATGACCGAGACCACTCTCGGGCAATAACCAACAGCGGGGTCTGGATACCCATGTTGGCTCCCACACGCTCCTCGATGATTTCATCGGTCGAACCACGATGTCGAGGATTCGATCAAACCCTGTATACAATTCCCTTTGTCAATCGGTACGTTACTTGCCCGAGACTCGATCGTCGGTATCCCAATACCTTGTTCAGTCTCGTTACCGGCAAGTCACTTTACTCGTACCGTAATGCATGATCCCGTGGCCAACACATTGGTCACCTTGAGCTCATTATGATGATGCATTACCGAGTGGGCCCAGAGATACCTCTCCGTCATACGGAGTGACAAATCCCAGTCTTGATCCGGATAAAACAATAGATACTTTCGGAGATACCTGTAGTGCACCTTTATAGTCACCTAGTTACGTTGTGACGTTTGATACACCCAAAGCACCCCTACGGTATCCAGGAGTTACACGCTCTCATGGTCAAAGGAAGAGATACTTGACATTGGCAAAGCTCTAGCAAATGAACTACATGATCTTTGTGCTATGCTTAGGATTGGGTCTTGTCCATCACATCATTCTCCTAATGACGTGATCCCGTTATCAACGACATCCAATGTCCATAGCCAGGAAACCATGACTATCTGTTGATCACAACGAGCTAGTCAACTAGAGGCTCACTAGGGACATATTGTGGTCTATGTATTCACACGTGTATTATGATTTCCGAATAATACAATTATAGCATGAATAAAAGACAATTATCATGAACAATGAAATATAATAATACTTTTATTATTACCTCTAGGGCATATTTCCAACAGTCTCCCACTTGCACTAGAGTCACCAATCTAGTTACATTGTGATGAATCGAACACCCATAGAGTTTTGGTGTTGATCATGTTTAGCTCGCGAGAGAGGTTTAGTCAACGGATCTGCGACATTCAGATCCGTATGTACTTTGCAAATTTCTATGTCTCCATCTTGAACATTTTCACGGATGGAGTTGAAACGACGCTTGATGTGCCTGGTCTTCTTGTGAAACCTGGGCTCCTTAGCAAGGGCAATAGCTCCAGTGTTGTCACAGAAGAGTTTGATTGGCCCCGACGCATTGGGTATGACTCCTAGGTCGGTGATGAACTCCTTCACCCAAATAGCTTCATGCGCTGCCTCCGAGGCTGCCATGTACTCCGCTTCACATGTAGATCCCGCCACGACGCTCTGCTTGCAGCTGCACCCGCTTACTGCTCCACCATTCAACATATACACGTATCCGGTTTGTGACTTAGAGTCATCCAGATCTGTGTCGAAGCTAGCGTCGACGTAACCCTTTACGACGAGCTCTTCGTCACCTCCATAAACGAGAAACATGTCCTTTGTCCTTTTCAGGTACTTCAGGATATTCTTGACCGCTGTCCAGTGTTCCTTGCCGGGATTACTCTGGTATCTTGCTACCAAACTTACGGCAAGGTTTACATCAGGTCTGGTACATAGCATGGCATACATAATAGATCCTATGGCTGAAGCATAGGGGATGACACTCATCTCTTCTTTATCTTTTGCCGTGGTCGGTGACTGAGCTGAGCTCAATCTCACACCTTGTAACATAGGCAAGAACCCTTTCTTGGACTCATCCATTTTGAACTTTTTCAAAATCTTATCAAGGTATGTGCTTTGTGAAAGACCTATGAGGCGTCTCGATCTATCTCTATAGATTTTGATGCCTAATATATAAGCAGCTTATCCAAGGTCCTTCATTGAAAAACATTTGTTCAAGTAGGCCTTAATGCTGTCCAGAAATTCTATATTATTTCCCATCAAGAGTATGTCATCCACATATAATATGGGAAATGCTACAGAGCTCCCACTCACTTTCTTGTAAACGCAGGCTTCTCCATAAGTCTGCATAAACCCAAACGCTTTGATCATCTCATCAAAGCGAATATTCCAACTCCGAGATACTTGCACCAGCCCATAAATGGATCGCTGGAGCTTTCATACTTTGTTAGCGTTCTTAGGATCGACAAAACCTTCTGGCTGCATCATATACAGCTCTTCCTTAAGATGCCCGTTAAGGAATGCCGTTTTGACGTCCATCTGCCATATCTCATAATCATAGTATGCGGCAATTGCTAACATGATTCGGACGGACTTAAGCTTCGCTACGGGAGAGAATGTCTCGTCGTAGTCAATCCCTTGAACTTGTCGATAACCCTTAGCGACAAGTCGAGCTTTATAGATGGTAACATTTCCATCCGCGTCCGTCTTCTTCTTAAAGATCCATTTGTTTTCTATTGCTCGCCGATCATCGGGCAAGTCAGTCAAAGTCCATACTTTGTTTTCATACATGGATTCTATCTCGGATTTCATGGCTTCTAGCCATTTGTTGGAATCTGGGCCCGCCATCGCTTCTTCATAGTTCGAAGGTTCACCGTTGTCTAACAACATGATTTCCAGGACAGGGTTGCCGTACCACTCTGGTGCGGAACGTGTCCTTGTGGACCTACGAAGTTCAGTAGCAACTTGATCCGAAGTACCTTGATCATCATCATTGGTTTCCTCTTCAGTTGGTGTGGGCATCACAGGAACATTTTCCTGAGCTGCACCACTTTCCCGTTCGAGAGGTAGTACTTCATCGAGTTCTACTTTCCTCCCACTTACTTCTTTCGAGAGAAACTCTTTTTCCAGAAAGCATCCGTTCTTGGCAACAAAGATCTTGCCCTCGGATCTTAAGTAGAAGGTATACCCTATAGTTTCCTTAGGGTATCCTATGAAGACGCATTTTTCCGATTTGGGTTTGAGCTTTTCAGGTTGAACTTTCTTGACATAAGCATCGCATCCCCAAACTTTTAGAAACAACAGCTTAGGTTTCTTCCCAAACCATAATTCATACGGTGTCGTCTCAACGGATTTAGACGGTGCCCTATTTAAAGTGAATGTAGCTGTCTCTAGAGCGTATCCCCAAAATGATAGCGGTAAATCGGTAAGAGACATCATAGACCGCACCATATCCAATAGAGTGCGATTACGACGTTCGAACACACCGTTTCGCTGAGGTGTTCCAGGCGGCGTGAGTTGCGAAACGATTCCACATTTCCTTAAGTGTGTGCCAAATTCGTGACTTAAATATTCTCCTCCACGATCTGATCGTAGGAACTTTATCTTTCGGTCACGTTGATTCTCCACCTCATTCTGAAATTCCTTGAATTTTTCAAAGGTCTCAGACTTGTGTTTCATTAAGTAGACATACCCATATCTACTTAAGTCGTCAGTGAGAGTGAGAACATAATGATATCCTCCGCGAGCCTCAACGCTCACTGGACCGCACACATCGGTATGTATGATTTCCAACAAGTTGGTTGCTCGCTCCATTGTTCCGGAGAACGGAGTCTTGGTCATTTTGCCCATGAGGCATGGTTCGCATGTGTCAAATGATTCATAATCAAGAGACTCCAAAAGTCCACCAGCATGGAGCTTCTTCATGTGCTTGACACCAATGTGACCAAGGCGGCAGTGCCACAAGTATGTGGGACTATCGTTATCAACTTTACATCTTTTGGCATCTACACTATGAACATGTGTAATATTACGCTCGAGATTCATTAAGAATAAACCATTGACCATCGGAGCATGACCATAAAACATATCTCTCATATAAATCGAACAACCATTATTCTCGGACTTAAATGAGTAGCCATCTCGTATTAAACGAGATCCAGATACAATGTTCATGCTCAAACTTGGCACTAAATAACAATTATTAAGGTTCAAAACTAATCCCGTAGGTAAATGTAGAGGCAGCGTGCCGACGGGATCACATCGACTCTGGAACCATTCCCGACGTGCATCGTCACCTCGTCCTTCCCCAGCCTCCGTTTATTCCGCAGCTCCTGCTGTGAGTTACAAATATGAGCAACGGCACCGGTATCAAATACCCAGGAGTTACTACGAGTACTGGTAAGGTACACATCAATTACATGTATATCAAATATACCTTTGGTGTTGCCGGCCTTCTTATCCGCTAAGTATTTGGGGCAGTTCCGCTTCCAGTGACCCTTCCCCTTGCAATAAAAGCACTCAGTCTCAGGCTTGGGTCCATTCTTTGACTTCTTCCCGGTAACTGGCTTACCAGGCACGGCAACCTCCTTGCCGTCCTTCTTGAAGTTCTTCTTACCCTTGCCCTTCTTGAACTTAGTGGTCTTATTGACCATCAACACTTGATGTTCTTTCTTGATTTCAGCCTCTGCTGACTTCAGCATTGAGAACACTTCAGGAATGGTCTTTTCCATCCCCTGCATGTTGTAGTTCATCACAAAGCTCTTGTAGCTTGGTGGGAGCGACTGGAGGATTCTGTCAATGACCGCCTCATCTGGGAGGTTAATGTTCAGCTGGGTCATACGGTTGTGCAACCCAGACATCTTCAGGATGTGTTCACTGACAGAACTATTTTCCTCCATCTTACAACTATAGAACTTGTCGGTGACATCATATCTCTCGACCCGGGCATGAGCTTGGAAAACTAGTTTCAGCTCTTCGAACATCTCATATGCTCCGTGATGCTCAAAATGCTTTTGGAGCCCCGGTTCTAAGCTGTAAAGCATGCCGCACTGAACGAGGGAGTAATCATCAGCACGAGACTGCCAAGCATTCATAATGTCTTGGTTCTCTGGGACGGGAGCGTCACCTAGCGGTCCTTCTAGGACATATTGTTTCCTGGCAGCTATGAGGATGATCCTCAGGTTCCGGACCCAGTCCGTATAGTTGCTGCCATCATCTTTCAGCTTGGTTTTCTCTAGGAACGCGTTGAAGTTCATGTTGACATGAGCGTTGGCCATTTGATCTACAAGACATATTTGCAAAGGTTTTAGACTAAGTTCATGATAATTAAGTTCTAATCAAATTTTGAACTCCCACTTAGATTAGACATCCCTCTAGTCATCTAAGTATTACACGATCCGAGTCGACTAGGCCGTGTCCGATCATCATGTGAGACGGACTAGTCATCGTCGGTGAACATTCTCATGTTGATCGTATCTTCCATACGACTCGTGTTCAACCTTTCGGTCTCCGTGTTCCGAGGCCATGTCTGCACATGCTAGGCTCGTCAAGTTAACCCTAAGTGTTTTCGCTGTGTAAAACTGTCTTACACCCGTTGTATGTGAACGTAAGAATCCATCACACCCGATCATCACGTGGTGCTTAGAAGCGACGAACTGTAGCAACGGTGCACAGTTAGGGGAGAACACTTCTTGAAATTTTTGTAAGGGATCATCTTATTTACTACCGTCGTCCTAAGTAAACAAGATGCATAAACATAATAAACATCACATGCAATTATATAGTTGTGACATGATATGGCCAATATCATATAGCTCCATTAATCTCCATCTTAGGGGCTCCATGATCATCTTGTCACCGGCTTGACACCATGATCTCCATCATCATGATCTCCATCATCGTGTCTTCATGAAGTTGTCACGCCAACGACTACTTCTACTTCTATGACTAACGCGTTTAGCAATGAAGTAAAGTAAGTTACATGGCGTTCTTCAATGACACACAGGTCATACAAAATAAAGACAACTCCTATGGCTCCTGCCGGTTGTCATACTCATCGACATGCAAGTCGTGAATCCTATTACAAAGAACATGATCTCATACATCACAATTCATCATTCATCACAACTTCTGGCCATATCACATCACTTGATCAATCGCTGCAAAAACAAGTTAGACATCCTCTAATTGTTGTTGCATCTTTTACGTGGCTGCAATTGGGTTCTAGCAAGAACGTTTTCTTACCTACGAATAACCACAACGTGATTTTGTCAACTTCTATTTACCCTTCATAAGGGCCCTTTTCATCGAATCCGCTCCAACTAAAGTGGGAGAGACAGACACCCGCCAGCCACCTTATGCAACTAGTGCATGTTAGTCAGTGGAACCAGTCTCACGTAAGCGTACGTGTAAGGTTGGTCCGGGCCGCTTCATCCCACAATACCGCCGAAGCAAGAAAAGACTAGTAGAGGCAAGTAAGATGACAAGATCCACGCCCACAACAAAATTGTGTTCTACTCGTGCAAAGAGAACTACGCATAAACCTGGCTCTGATACCACTGTTGGGGAACGTTGCAGAAAATTAAAAAAAAATTCTACGGTTTCACCAAGATCCATCTATGAGTTCATCTAAGCAACGAGTCAAGGGAGAGAGTTTGCATCTACATACCAGTTGTAGATCACGAGCGGAAGCTTGCCAAGGAGATGGTGATGATGGAGTCGTACTCGAACGTGATTCGGATCACCGATGTCCTAGTGCTGAATGGACAACACCTCCGCGTTCAACACACGTACAGGACGGGAGACGTCTCCTCCGTCTTGATCCAGCAAGGAGGAAGGAGAGGTTGAGGAAGGTAGCTCCAACGGCAGCACGACGGCGTGGTGCAGTTGACGCGGCAGTATTTCGACAGGGCTTCGCCAAGCACGTACGGAGGAGGAGATGTGTTGGGGAGGGGAGGGGCTGCGCCTTGAGTTATGGTGTATTGCAGCCCTCCCCTCACCCCTCTATATATAGGGGAAAGGGCAAGGGGGGCCGGCCCTCTAGGGAAAACCCTAGGGGGGGCGGCGGCCAAGGGTTGGGGGGCTTGCCCCCCAAGCAAAGGGGGTGCGCCCCCTTTAGGGTTTCCCCCCACCCCTAGGCGCATGGGCCCAAGGAGGGGGGCGCGCCAAGCCCACTAGGGGCAGGCTGCTATCCCCACGCAGCCCAAGTGGCCCCCGGGAGGGGTGGCCCCTCCCGGTGGACCCCCGAAACCCTTCCGGTGGTCCCGGTACAATACCGGTATAACCCCGAAACTTTCCGGTGCCCGTTTAACAACTTCCCATATATAAAACTTTACCTCCGGACCATTCCGGAACTCCTCGTGACGTCCGGGATCTCATCCGGGACTCTGAACAACATTCGGTAGTCACATACTAGTCTTCCTAATAACCCTAGCATCACCGAACCTTAAGTGTGTAGACCCTACTGGCTCGGGAGACATGCAGACATGACCGAGACCACTCTCGGGCAATAACCAACAGCGGGGTCTGGATACCCATGTTGGCTCCCACACGCTCCTCGATGATTTCATCGGTTGAACCACGATGTCGAGGATTCGATCAAACCCTGTATACAATTCCCTTTGTCAATCGGTACGTTACTTGCCCGAGACTCGATCATCGGTATCCCAATACCTTGTTCAGTCTTGTTACCGGCAAGTCACTTTACTCGTACCGTAATGCATGATCCCGTGGCCAACACATTGGTCACCTTGAGCTCATTATGATGATGCATTACCGAGTGGGCCCAGAGATACCTCTCCGTCATACGGAGTGACAAATCCCAGTCTCGATCCGCATAAAACAATAGATACTTTCAGAGATACCTGTAGTGCACCTTTATAGTCACCCAGTTACGTTGTGACGTTTGATACACCCAAAGCACCCCTACGGTATCTAGGAGTTACACGCTCTCATGGTCAAAGGAAGAGATACTTGACATTGGCAAAGCTCTAGCAAACGAACTAAACGATCTTTGTGCTATGCTTAGGATTGGGTCTTGTCCATCACATCATTCTCCTAATGACGTGATCCCGTTATCAACGACATCCAATGTCCATAGCCAGGAAACCATGACTATCTGTTGATCACAACGAGCTAGTCAACTAGAGGCTCACTAGGGACATATTGTGGTCTATGTATTCACACGTGTATTATGATTTCCGGATAATACAGTTATAGTATGAATAAAAGACAATTATCATGAACAATGAAATATAATAATACTTTTATTATTGCCTCTAGGGCATATTTCCAACATTCGGCCCCTTCAATGAAGGTAAAAGCCTACGTCTAGTTGTGATGGAATTGATGGGGTTTCGACGACTAGGGAGCAAACAAGCTTTGCCTATGTCTCGAGTTGTTGTCCGTTGTCCTTGAACCGCCGCCGGGTTGTCCCCTTATATACACGGGTGACTCCCGTCGGTTCACAGAGTCCCAACACTGGTCGATATTCGTATCCGGGTTGGTCTCTCCTTATTCCTAACTTACAATACAAGTTTATATAGAAATTCCGGTTTACAGCTACCAGTCTTGAACCGGCTACGGGCCTTAGGCCCTCATCTGCCTTCTTGGGCTTTATCACTTTTGGAACTACTGATGAAGTTGACCCGGACCAGATAGGCCGGTTTACGCCCAGCAGTAATATCCCCAACATTAGGCCCCAGATTGATTTGAACGGGTTCATGTCAATCCTTTAACAAAAACTTCATCTTCAACGTCTTCTCTTAAATTGGTAAACCGCCATGATGTCATCTTCTCCGATTACTGCAAACTGGAGTGACATCATGTGTCATAATGAAGCTATCCATTACGCTTCTTTGTTTAATAGATCGGCGGAAATCGAGGCAACAACTCCGTTTCGCGGCCCCTTGATTGCCGCGCCTGACTCATGTTCTTTCGCCTTATAAATAGGACCGAAGGGTCATTTCTTTTCTCCTTCCGTTCCTTCTTCGTCTTCCTCGCGTTGCCCGCCTCGGAGCTCCGCCACCGCCGTCAACCTCTGCCTCATCCTTGGCCGCTGCATCAACCTGAACGCACCAGAGCATCGCGGCAACCTTCCGCATCTTCCTCAGCTTCGGTAAATCTTCTATCCTTTCCCCCGCAGATCTGACCTAGGGTTTCTCAGTTCTTCAGTGTTCATCTTCTACCTCTTGCTCATACGATAGGTCTTTAGCTGAATCCGCAAATCTTTATTCTGTGCAATGGTAGTTGTTTGACCTTCGCCTTCACTTATGCATCTCAAAACCATAGATCTATATGAACGTTTTGCTCATTGGTTCGGTATTGCTCCTTTGAACCTCTAAGTATTTATCTCTTTTCTGAATTTGCTTCAGATCCAATGCCATAAGGAAATCTTGTGAAACCTGTTTCTGCGTACTTGTCCATCCGCAATGCCTAGATCAGGCGGTTTAACCTTATAGAAAATTTTTCCAAACCAGTATATGCCATTAGTCCCCTTATTGAACCGCCAGATGCTTGTTGCTTCAAAAAAAACTCCGGTTCAGATAGTTCTGTTTCCGGTTTAACAGTGCCCATACCAATGTATCTTGATCAAATGCATTTTTGAACAGGGATCTTCTACGTTGTAGATTCCATCATGGCCAAGCAAGTGTATGAGTGCAATTGGGTTCCTTCTCGCGTCACAGAGGCTGAACTAGACGATTTAGTCCTGATTGGTGCTTTAGGCAGCAAAGATACCATCCATTGGAGGGCTCCTGGCAAAGAATGCCCTCCCACACCTCGAGAAGGAGAGGTTGTTGTTTTCATAGATCACTTAGCCCGGGGCTTTAAACCGCCCGGTTCTAAATTTTACCAGGATGTTTTAGCCGATTTCCAGCTCCATCCACATGATACTGGCCCCAACTCTGTTACAAATATGTGTCACTTCCAAGTGCTCTGTGGAGCATTCTTTCAAGAGGAGCCCACAGTGGAATTGTTCAGAGACCTTTTCCATCTAAACCGCCGTACTGAGTTTACTGATGGCTCCAATACGGAGTTGGGTGACGTGGCGATTCAGAAGAGGAAAGAGGTCACATACCCTCACGCCAAACTGCATAGCCACCCCAAAGAATGGAATCAGACATGGTTCTACTGCAAAGACACCTCCCCTGCTGGTGAGAATCCCTTACCTGGCTTTCACCGGAGCGGCTCAGAAATACACACCCTTTTCCACAAAGATTGACTGCACAGGAGAGAAGTAAATATGCTCCTCAACTATCAAAGCTCAGAGCCTTTATGGCCAACGGTTTAACAGGGGTTGATCTCGCTCGCTGTTGGATATCATGGAGCATACTGCCCCTTAGTCAGCTCACCGATGAAGAAGTCACAGAAGCTGTGAATAAGATGTTGAATGAACCAGAACACGCCTGTGCTAGAAACGGCCTGCTTCCCTTCTGTGCCACCAACAAACCGCCAGCTGTAAGACTTTGATTTTTCTTTTTGTTGAATCTGTTAATGATATATCTGGTCTTTGTTTAATATCAGTGTCTGTGTAATCAGGGCAATGATCCGTTTTGGAGCAAAAAACTGCCGCAGGAGAAACCAGAAAAACCGGACAAACCGGAAAGAGCAACATGGCAAAAGACTAAAGCTATGAAGAAGACTGCCCACAGGAAAAGAACCACTGCATCTTCTAATCCGGCCCCTGATGATGAGGTGGATAATCCAGACTTTGAGGTAGAGCTTGACTCACTTGGTTTATTTTTCATGCGTCTTATTGATGATGATATTTGTCAGGATGATGCCGAAGCCAGCCACGCGGATGTTGTAGAGGTAATTATTCTCTCTTCCGATTCATAAACTTTGCCTTCACAAAAAATCCATCAGGCAAACCGGAAAGTTAAATTTTCTCATCCTCTTGCTTATTTGGATGCTAAACTTCTTATGAAGACCCAACAACACGAAGCTCGTCGCACCACCCGGCATAACGGCTAGGTAGTTACCTCCGCCGGTTTACCGAATAGTCCAGTTCAGAAACGCCATTCAGAGGTCTCTAATTTGCTTGTCAGTTCTTGTCCTAAAGCGGGCTGCTTTCGTCAACCTCTTAATCCGTCGGACTCCGATTACCAGGTTACTTCCCACTCATCTTCTGGCGGGTCATCGGCTACTCAGCTCCCACCGCTCAAAACGGTGCTTGGGTAAGCTATACTTATTGTGATGTTTGCAGTACATCGCCTTAGAACATATGTTGTATTTGATTTTGTTATTCTCCTCAGGGCCAAACCTAGGCCAAGAAAGAAGGCCCGCCTGGACAAAGCGGCCGAAGAAGATGTCATTCTTGAACCAGGCAAGACACCCAATCTTGAAGCGGCTATTACTGAGGATATACCCAATGATCCACCGCAGCAGGACGATGATCTTATTGCTAAAGAGAGACCTACTGACACCACAGGTCCTGTCAATCAGCCCACAGGTTCCATCCAGGTTGAAAGCTCCACCGCTCCAGCAAAAACCACTAACAAGCCAACAGCCCCAGTGCAAACCGGCGGTACCCAGGATGATGAAGTTGTCATTACTGGCACTGGCCATACTGAGCCAAGCAATCCTGTCGCTTTATCCAAACATTCTGCCAAGGAAGGATTTGCTGCCTTTGGCAAAGGCAAGTGGAACGCTGATCTGACGACTTATGCTGCTCTGAACGCCTAAGATATCCATTCCGGCTATCTGAACCGGTTGTATATCAGTCGCGATTATGAAGCCGGTCTGGTTAATATGATGAAAGAGAAATACGAGGTAATTTCCACATGCTCCTTCCTGATTGTATGCTTCCATTCTTGCTGATTCTCCTAGCCCCCAAGGGCCGGTTTGTAATATTCTTTCAAACTGGGACTTACCAATATAAATCTTGATGCTTTGAAATTCGCTGATGTAGCCCCCAAGGGCCGGTTCAACTTAACGTAGTTAAACCAGTACTTTAAGTAATTGAAATTGCCGCATCAGAATATATACGAGCAAATAGCCATTAGCCCCCAAGTGCCAAGTTGAATACTTGTATTGATGTTGGGACTTTGTAAGCAATTGAAAGATGAAGATCGAATATGCATTAGCCCCCAAGTACTAAGTGCATAACTTGTTATGTGATTGGTACTTGAATCCTTATACCGAGTTGTTGAAGCATATATCTGTATGCATGCAGGCGGAGCTGAAGACGAAAGAAAACCAAGTCACCGATCTCCAAGAAAACCTAAAAACCCAACAGGCTGAAACCTCCAAAGCAAAAGAGGAATTGGCCAGCGCTTTAAGCGCCATGGAACAGCTTAAGGAGAGCTTCAAGAAGAAGCGGGCGGATTGGGCCACTGAAAAGTCCGCTTTGATCAAACGAGCAGAGGATGCCGAGGCTGCACTAAAACCAGTGGCGGATGAACTGACCAGCATAAAGCGGCACGTGCATGCCATGACTACTACTATCTTTGGTAAGCCACTTTGCCTTCTGAATTGGCTCTGCCTCCTTACAGAGTCGCCAGTTTATTAACCCTTTATGGTATTTCAGGGACACGCATTGGTCACTTGGGGTCAGATGTGCGGAAGAAACTGCAAGCCGCCTATACATTGGTTGAACAATTGTATAATGGTGCCCAACAGATCATCTGTACCGCATCTCATAACAAACTGGCGCCCACTTTGATTCAAGATACTCTGATGAAACTGTCGGTGCTTCCTGCCCGGGTTGAAGAGCTAAAGAAATCTGCTGCTCGAACCGGTGCAATCAATGCCTTAATCTGGGCAAAAGCCTGGGTGCCAGATTTTGATCCTATTGAAGTGGCTCAGGGCTATCCCAGCTTGAAGAAAGACGGGTCAGAATTTGGTGAAGCGGATCTGCGAGCAATAAACCGGGAGGTACATCCGCTAGCTTGTCAATTGGCTAAGGAAGCAGACTTGTCTCATTATCAAGCCCAATATGACAGCCAGAACAAGCGAATAGCCGCACCAATCCATGAAACGGAAAATCTGATCCCTCCAATCCGTAAGCATACTTACGCTCCCGATATTGACCCGTCATTGCTGATCCATGATGAAGCTGTTTTTCAAGCGTTAATGGGAATCGACTGGACAACTGTGGATTTCCAGCCACTGGGTAGAGAAATGGAGGCTGAAGCGGTGCAAGATGACCCACAACCATCATGCCAGGCTGGTGACCAAGCTTGAACCAGAAGCCGGTTTGAAAACTGCCTCTCCTTTGCGAAAAACAATTATATTATTATGGGCACCATGTTGCCTTGTAATAGGCTAGCTGATACCTTTGATGTTGATATGCCTTCGTGCCTAATTTGTTCTTCCTGTGGTAATGAACCTTCCAAAACACTTTCTGAAATGAAAAATTCGTCAAGTGCCACTGCGGTTGTACCGTCAGGCGGAATATGATGTCTGCATATATGAAATCAAAACATCCAAAACAAAATTTGAAGTATATGATCAAATTTTTGAGATACATAATACCTGCCATCGTTGAGCATGAAGTTGGCTTGGCCAATCTTGAAGCGGAGTTTTGCAAACCCACACTGTTGGAGGAGATAACAGCTCCTATATATATATGACACTGGTTTTACCATGTAAACCGTGCCGGGTTATAATAAACACCGTGTTACTCCATAGGAGGATGTTAACAACAAGGATCAAACTGGGCAAACAGCCCCCGGATTGACGTGAACTTTGTTCCATCAATTGATTGGTTAAAAAACTTTGTCGGTTTAAAAAACACAGTAAAAAAGCAAAGAAAACCCCTTCAAAGAAAAGTGTGAAGCAAAAGCAATGACAAAACCGTTTGCCAAAAAAGGTTTATTTAAGCTGATCAAATGGTGTTACCATGGCCAAAACACGACCAAGCTCCCGTTAGGTGTAACTATGGTTCTAGTCAGCCAGGTCCCCAAATGAAACCGTGGCATTTATGCCGACCAAATGGCATGGTCATGGTTCGGGTTCGACCAAGCCCCCAAGTGATTCTGTGGCCTTAGGCCGATCAAGAGGCATGACTGGTTCAGACATGACCAAGTACCCAAGTGATCTGGTGGCTCTCGCCTATAAAGAGGCATGGTATTGGTTCGGACACGACCAATCCTCCAAGTGATATAACACGATGCTTTTAGCAAAGCGAACTCAAGGGGTAAACCGGAAGCCGCTTTAGAATGACTCCGTGTAACCACACATGATGTAAAAGAACAGATACCCCGCTTTTAGCTGAGGTTCCGGTTTATTATAGTTAATATATACATCGTTGTAATATGTACATAAGTAGAACCAATGGCTCAGGTACAATAAGGCCGAAGATAAGCTATGTTCCATGGCCTGTTGGTCTCCTCCTCCGATGTACGTGAGTCCTTATGTTCTCGAATATCGATCGGATAGTATGAACCGTTGTGTAGATTCTTGCTGACCACGAAAGGCCCTCCCAAGGTAGGGATAACTTATGCATATCAGTCTGATGTTGGATGAGCCGAAGCACCAAATCTCCCTCCTGAAAGGTTCTGGTTCTGACCCGGCGACTGTGATGACAACGAAGATCCTGCTGGTAAATCGTCGATCGGGCGGCTGCGATATCACGCTCTTCATCCAACCGGTCCAAAGCATCTTGCCGTGCTGTCTTGTTGTCCGCTTCAATATAAGCCGTTACACGAGGTGAATCATGACGGATATCACTGGGGAGAACCGCCTCCGCTCCATAAACCATGAAGAACGATGTGTATCCTGTTGATCTGTTGGGCGTTGTATTGATGCTCCATAACACAGATGGTAATTCTTCTACCCAATAGCCCGACGTTCTCTGCAAAGGAACCATGAGCCAGGGCTTGATGCCTCTCAAGATCTCTTGATTAGCTCTTTCTGCTTGACCATTGGACTGTGGATGTGCCACTGATGAAACATCGAGCCGGATGTGCTCCCGTTCGCAGAACTCCTTCATAGCACCTTTGGACAAATTGGTACCATTATCTGTGATGATACTGTGTGGAAAGCCAAACCGGAAAATCACTTTTTTAATAAATTGAACCGCCGTGGCCGCATCACACTTGCTGACAGTTTCTGCCTCCACCCACTTTCTAAACTTGTCAACCGCCACTAGGAGGTGGGTCTTCTTATCTTTGGACCTTTTGAAAGGCCCAACCATATCCAGCCCCCAAGTCGCAAACGGCCAAGTAATTGGAATCATTCTCAATACTTGAGCCGGTACATGAGCACGTCTTGAAAACCTTTGGCAACCATCACATCGTCTGACCAGATCCTCCGCATCAGCATGAGCAGTTAACCAATAGAAGCCATGGCGAAACGCTTTAGCCACCAGAGACTTTGAACCGGTGTGTTGACCACAATCTCCTTCATGGATCTCACGCAAAATTTCACGACCTTCTTCAGGAGACATGCAGCGTTGAAAAGCTCCTGATACACTGCAATGATGCAACTCGCCGTTGATAATAGCCATGGACTTGGATCACCGGATTATCTGCTGGGCCAGAATCTCATCCTCTGGCAACTCGCCCCGGTTCTTGTACGCCAGGTAAGGAAGCGTCCAGTCCGGAATAACATGAAGAGCTGCCACCAATTGAGCCTCCGGATCAGGAATAGCCAAATCCTCTTCACCAGGGATCTTGACCGACGGGTTGTGCAGCACATCCAGAAAAACATTGGGCGGGACCGGTTTGCGCTGAGAGCCCAGCCGGCTTAAAGCGTCCGCCGCTTCGTTTTTCTGCCGGTCCACGTGGTCCACCTGGTAGCCTCTGAAATAACCTGCAACAATATCCACCTCACGACGATATGCTGCCATGAGTGGGTCCTTGGAATCCCAAGTGCCAGACACCTACTGAGCCACAAGGTCCGAGTCACAGAAGCACTTAACTCGACTTAGATTCATCTCCTTAGCCATCCGGAGACCATGGAGCAAGGCTTCATACTCAGCTGCATTGTTAGTGCAAGGGAACATTAAGCGGAGAACATAACAAAACTTATCACCTCGTGGGGAAGTTAATACGACTCCAGCCCCTGAGCCTTCCAATTGCCTGGATCCGTCAAAATGGATGGTCCAATACGTATGATCCGGCTTTTCTTCAGGTGCTTGCATTTCCGTCCAATCATTGATGAAATCAACAAGTGCTTGAGACTTAACCGCTGTCCGAGGCACATACTTCAAACTGTACGGCCCCAGCTCTATAGCCCACTTTGCAATCCGGCCAGTTGCTTCCCGGTTCTGGATGATATCTCCCAAAGGAGCAGAACTGACCACTGTAATTGGATGCCCTTGGAAGTATTGTTTAAGCTTCCGTCTTGCCATAAAAACTCCATACACCAGCTTCTGCCAATGTGGATACCTTTGCTTGGACTCAATGAGCACCTCGCTGATATAATAGACCGGACATTGAACCGGATGCTCCTTACCTGCCTCCTTTCGCTCTACCACAATAGCCACGCTGACCGCCCGAGCATTAGCAGCAACATATAGCAGCAACAGCTCCTTGTCAATGGGAGCAGCGAGCATAGGCAGATTGGCCAATTGCCGTTTTAAGTCCTCAAATGCTTCATCAGCAGCAGAACTCCAGACAAACTGATCCGTCTTCTTCAACATCTGATACAAAGGGATTGCCTTCTCACCGAGGCAACTGATAAACCAGCTTAATGCAGCAATCCGGCCTGCCAGGCGCTGAACATCACTGATACACTTCGGTTTGGCGAGGGAGGTGATTGTTGTGATCTTCTCCGGATTAGCCTCAATTCCCCTATTGGACACCAAGAAGCCTAATAACTTGCCCGCCGGTACACCAAAGACACACTTGTCCGAATTAAGCATCATCTTGTATGTTCTCAGGTTATCAAAGGTTTCCTTCAAATCAACAATCAGAGTCTCCTTCTCCCTGGACTTAACCACGATATCATCCACGTAAGCATGTACATTACGGCCAATCTGCTTGTGAAGACAATTTTGTACACACCGTTGGTAAGTTGCTTGGGCATTCTTGAGCCCGAAGGGCATAGACACATAGCAGAAGGATCCAAAGGGAGTTATAAATGCCGTCTTCTCCTGGTCCTTAACTGCCATTTTAATCTGATGATAGCCAGAATACGCATCCAAAAAACTTAAACACTCACAGCCCGCCGTAGCATCAATAATTTGATCAATATGGGGGAGGGCAAAAAGATCTGCTGGACAAGCCTTATTAAGATCTGTGTAATCCACACACATGCGCCAGGTGCCTTTTTTCTTGAGGACCAGCACCAGATTGGCAAGCCACTCAGGGTGAAAAACTACAACAATAAAGCCAGCTGCTAAGAGCCTGGCTACCTCTTCTCCAATTGCCTTGCGTCTTTTTTCATTAAACCGACAGAGGAACTGTTTCACCGGTTTATATTTAGGATCCACATTAAGTGTGTGCTCAGTGAGTTGCCTCGGTACACCTAGCATGTCAGAGGGTTTCCATGCAAAAATATCCCGATTCTCACGGATGAACTCAATGAGCGCGCTTTCCTATTTCGGATCCAAGTTGGCACTGATGCTGAACTGCTTGGACGAATCACCAGGTACAAAGTCAACAAGCTTAGTTTCTGCTGCCAATTTGAACTTCAGGGCCGGATCATGCTCCGTAGTTGGCTTGTTCAACGGAGTCATGTCCGCCGGATCAACATTGTCTTTATAATACTTCAACTCCTCGGTGGCACAAACCGACTCTACACAAGCCGCATCTCCTTCCTCGCATTCCAAAGCGATTTTGCGGCTTCCGTGAACCGTTATTGTCCCCTTGTGACTCGGCATCTAGAGCTGCAAATACACATAACAGGGCCGAGCCATAAACTTGGCGTAGGCCGGTCACCCAAACAGGGCATGATATGGACTTTGGATTTTCACCACTTCAAACGTCAAAGTCTCTGACCTGGAGTCATGATCATCCCCAAAGGCCACTTCCAGAGCTATCTTACCAACGGGATATGCTGATCTGCCAGGCACTACACCATGGAATACTATATTAGACGGGTTGAGATTCTTATCTGTTAGTCCCATATGACGGAAGGTCTCATAGTACAGGATGTTAATGCTGCTCCCTCCATCCATGAGCACCTTGGTGAACTTATAACCTCCCACCTGAGGCGCCACCACCAGAGCCAACTGACCCGAATTATCGACCTGGGGTGGGTGATCCTCTCTGCTCCATATGATTGGCTGTTCAGACCAACGCAGATAACGGGGTATGGCTGGTTCAATAGAGTTGACTACCCGCCTTTGAACCTTCCGGTCTCGCTTGTCCAAGCTAGTGGTGAAGACATGGTACTGCCCACTACTCAACTGCTTTGGGTTGCTCTGGTAACCTGACTGTTGCTGCTGTTGGCTGTAACCACCCTGGTTGTTCTGACTATTTTGACCATTATGTCCATCTGGATTACCATTGAATCCTGAACCAGAACTTCCTCCACCGTAACCCAGCCCGGATCCTGAGCCACCGCCAGATTCTGATCATACCGGAAATTATTAGAATTCTTGAACTCCTGCATAATAAAGCAATCCTTCCAAAGGTGGTTTGCTGGCGCCTCCTTCGTCCCATGTCTTGGACAGGGCTGGCTTAGCAAATAGTTTAGGCGGTTTGGGTTAGGGTTGGGTGCTCCATTACAATTTTTCGGTCTACCCTTGCGTCGCTGGCCATCGTCCTGTGCGTTGGTATTAGCCACAAAGTCCATGTTACCATCTGCTTTACGCTTGCCTCCACCACCATTGCCTGCCCAGTGATGCTGCTGACCTTTGGAGCTGCTGTTCTTCTTCCCTTTCCCTGTCTTGTCATCATCAGATTCAGGATCCTTGGTACTATCAGAATCAGCATATTTCACCAAAGCGGCCATGGGGTCCCCATGTCAGCGCAATGACGCTTCATCCGTCCCAATTTCAGCTTCAGGGGCCCAAACCGGCAGTTTCCTTCTAGGGTTAATACTACGGTGTCAGCGTTGATGCGGTCTGAGGAATGCAACACTTGTGAAACCCGGCGCACCCAATGAGTCGTTGATTCTCCTTCCTCCTGGATGCATGCAGCTAAGTCCACTATCGACATAGGTTGTTTACAGGTATCAATGAAATTGCTGATAAACCGTGCTCGTAATTGGGCCCGTGAACTGATAGAATTAGCCGGCAAGCTTTTTAACCAAGTACGGGCCGTTCCTTCAAGCATCATGGTGAAGTATTTCGCACACGCCGCGTCATCCACATCAAGCATCTCCATGGCCATATCATAGCTCTCCACCCATGTCTCTGGAGGTTGATCCGCCGTGTAATTTGGTACCTTGCGCGGGCTTTTGAAATCCTTGGGCAGGTGTACATTGCGTAAAGCAGGGATAAGGCAAGGCACCCCCAAAGAACTAGAAGTAACACCAGGTTCAGTCGAGGTGGTTGGACGAACCGGCGTGAGCTGCCGAGCCTAATGCTGTGTGGCAAACTCGGCTTCCCTGCGCGCGCGGGCCCGGTCCACCACTCCCTGAGCATTATCAGCACCACCCGCCGGGTTGTTGTCACGGGGTGCCCCACGTCGTTCATTACTCGACACTGCTGGTTCATCCATATGTCTGCTAAAGCTCCAGCTTGGACGGGGGGTCGAGTGGATCCGGTCGCGGCTGTACGAGTACGCTTCCTGTTGGGCCAAAGCTGTCCTCAGAAGTTCCTTGACCCGTCGCGTCTCTACTGCCTACGGCGAGTTACCTTCAATTGGAATGGCCTCCAGCCGTGCAGCAGCGGCAACAAGATTGTCCATTGGGTTGGAGTAGTGACCCGGAGGTGTTAAAGCAGCCTGAGGTATAACGGTGTTTTGATGAGGCGGGTCCATCTGACGAGGCTGAACCGGCGCACCGGCCGCAGGGGCTTCTGCCCGGTTTCCCTCCAGCGGATTGCCGGCTCTTCGTCCTGGAGTGTTGAAAAGGTCTCTGGCCTCAAAAACCAGAGGTAAGCGGGATCGGTGCTTCCTCCTCATGACTTCATGCGACGCGCTCTGGTCCAACATAAGCCTGTAGGCCTGTGCTTCTAAAGCGGCCCATTCTGCGGCCATTTTGGTGTCCTCAGCCGCCAGATCCGCCTTGGCCTGGGTGATCTGTTCCTTTACCTTTGCAATCTCCGCGTTGTGAACGCCCTGATCCGGCGGATTGACCTCCGCCATAAGCACAGCCAACGCATCAAATAGTTCTGATAGAACCTGAGCCGGCGGGCCCACAGGGCCTCCTGCCCCGGCAGCCGTTGCCGCTGCTGAACCGGAGGTCGTTGCCGCAGCGGTCGAAGAATGAAGCACTGCTTGTGTGCCAGTCATGAATATTCCAACCCGGTTGGGCAGATCAGAGGGGTCCGGAATACTGTCGCCATCGGAACAGCCCCCAATCCGGCCATCTTGAAGCTGATAAAGAGATTCGGTTTCTCCGGTCGATGACTCGTCATCGGAACAAATGATAGCATCGCTACGAGATTACGATCCATCCTCATAACTTCCTCCATGGATGACTCCCACGAAGGCACGCTTCATGGCCGGTTTAACCCGGGCGGATCGCGCACGCTGAGCCGTCTCGACGAGGTCGGTGCAGATGTCCGGCTCAGGGCCCGGTTCACCGATCTTGCCGATGAAAACGTGAATGCTACCAAATGGGACCCGATACCCGTACTCAATTGAGCCGGCCTCGGGGCCCCAGCCTGCATCGTCGATGTAGAGCTTGCCGTGATGACTCTTAGTCATCCGGCCTATAGCGTAGCCCTCGAGTCCTTCGAAGCGGCCCTCCAAGAACCGGAAACCATCGTGCGATAGCCCCAGGTGGGCGCCAAATGTCATGGTTTTGTCACGGCAGATGTCCTAGAGAAAGGACTTAGTCGTGGAGCCATCGCGATGGGTTAGCTTGAAGGGGTTAAAGCGGACACAGGGACGCAAGAGAGTTTATACTAGTTCGGCCCCTTCAATGAAGGTAAAAGCCTATGTCTAGTTGTGATGGAATTGATGGGGTTTCGACGACTAGGGAGCAAACAAGCTTTGCCTATGTCTCGAGTTGTTGTCTGTTGTCCTTAAACCGCCGCCGGGTCGTCCCCTTATATACACGGGTGACTCCCGTCGGTTCACAGAGTCCCAACACCGGTCGATATTCGTATCTGGGTTGGTCTCTCCTTATTCCTAACTTACAATACAAGTTTATATACAAATTCCGGTTTACAGCTACCAGTCTTGAACCGGCTACGGGCCTTAGGCCCTCATCTGCCTTCTTGGGCTTTATCACTTTTGGAACTACTGATGAAGTTGACCCGGCCCAGATAGGCCGGTTTACGCCCAGCAGTAATATCCCCAACAAAACCGGAAGGTTAAATTTTCTCATCCTCTTGCTTACTTGGATCCCAAATTTTTATGAAGACCCAACAGCACGAAGCTCGCCGCATGACCCGGCATAGTGGCCAGGTAGTTACCTCCGCCTATTTACCGAATAGTCCGGTTCGGAAATGCCATTCAGAGGTCTCTAAGTTGCCTGTCAGTACTTGTCCTAAAATGGGCTGTTTTCGTCAACCTCTTAATCCGTCTGACTCCGATTATCAGGTCACTTCCCATTCATCATCTGGCGAGTCATCAGCTACCCAGCTGCCGCCGCTCAAAATGCTGCTTGGGTAAGCCATACTTATCATAATGCTTCTGTTGTATTACTTTGTAGCATATACTGTACTGACCTTTGTTACTCCTTTCAGGGCCAAGCCTAAGCCAAGCAAGAAGGCTCGCCTAGATAAAGCGGCTGAAGAAGATGCTATTCCTGAACCGGACAAAGTACTCAACCCTGAAGCGGCCATCCGTGAGGATGTGCCAAACGACCCACCACCACAAGATGATGATTTTATTACTGAAGAGAGACATGTTGATACCTCCGGTCCTGTTGACCAGCCCAAAAGCCCCATCCGGATTGAGAAATCCACCAGTCTATCCAAGTCTACTGATAAACTGATGGCCCCAATGCAAACCGGCGACGCCAAGGATGATGAAGTTGTTATTACTGGCATTGGCCATACAGAGCCAAGCAATCCTGTCGCTTTGTCTAAACATACTGCCAAGGAAGAATTTGCTGCCTTTGGCAAGGGCAAGTGGAATGTTGATCTGGCGACTTACGCTACTCTGAACGCCCAAGACATCCATTCCGGCTATCTGAACCGGCTGTATACTAGTCGTGACTATGAAGCCGGTCTGGTTAACATGATGAAAGATAAATATGAGGTAACTTCCATATGCTCTTTCCTGCTTGTATGCTTCAATTCTTGCTGACTCGCCTAGCCCCCAAGGACCGGTTTGTAACCTTCTTTCAAACCGGGACTTAGTAATATAAATCTTAAAGCCTCGAAATTCGCTGATGTAGCCTCCAAGGGCCGGTTCAACTTAGTGTAGTTAAACCGGGACTTAAGTAATTAATATCGCCGCATCAGAACTTATTTGAACAAATAGCCATTAGCCCCCATGTGCCAAGTTGAATACTTGTATTGAGCTTGGGACTTTATAATCAAGTGAAATATGAAGATCAAATAGGCATTAGCCCCCAAGCGCCAAGTGCATAACTTGTTATGTGGTTGGTGCTTCAATTCTTGCACTGCTTGCTGAATCATATAACTGTCTGTATGCAGGCTGAGCTGAAGACAAAAGAGAACCAAATCGCCGATCTCCAAGAAAATCTGAAGTCCCAACAGACTGAAACCTCAAAAGCAAAAGAGGAGTTGACCAGCGCCTTAAGCATCATGGAACAGCTTAAGAAGGATTTCAAGAAGGAGCGGTGGATTGGGTTACTGAAAAATCTGCTTTAACCAAACGAGTAGAAGACGCCAAGGCTGCACTAAAACCGGTGGTGGATGAACTGACCAGCATAAAGCGGCACATGCATGCCATGACCGCTGCTATCTTTGGTAAGCCGGTTTGATTTCTGAATTGATTCTGCTGTCTTACAGAGCTGCCGTTTTGTTAACCCTTTGTGATATTTCAGGGACACGCATTGGTCATTTGGGGTCAGATGTGCGGAAAAAATTGAAAGCTGCCTATACGTTGATCGAACAACTGTACACTGGTGCACAGCGGATCATCTGTACTGCATCCCACAACAAGTTGGTGCCCACTTTGATTCAGGACACTCTGCAGAAACTGTCGGCGCTTCCTGCCCGGGTTGAAGAGCTAAAGAAATCTGCTGCTCGAACCGGTGCGATCAATGCCTTAATCCGGGCCAAAGTTTGGGTGCCGGATTTTGATCCTATTGAAGCGGCTCAGGGCTATCCCAGCTTGAAGGAAAACGGGTCAGAGTTTAGTGAAGCAGATCTGCGAGCAATAAACCGGGAGGTGCGTCCGCTAGCTTGTCAATTGGCTGAAGAAGCAGACTTATCTCATTATCAAGCCCAATATGACAATCAAAACAAGCAAGTAACTGCACCAATTCATGAAGCGGAAAATCTTATCCCTCCAATCCGTAAGCATACTTACGCTCCCGATATTGAACCGTTGTTGCTGATCCATGATGAAGCTGTCTTTCAAGCATTAATGGGAATCGACTGGACAACTGTTGATTTCTAGCCGCTGGGTAGAGAGACTGAAGTTGAAGCAGCGCGGGATGACCCACAACCATCAGGCCAGGCTGGTGACCAAGCTTGAACCTGCAGCCGGTTTAAACTGATTCTCCATTGAAAAACAATGATCTTGTTTTGGGCACCGTGTTGCCTTGTAATAGGCTAGCTGATACTCTTGATCTTAATATGCCTTCGTGCATAACCACTTCAACTTGTGCTTTCTTTGGGTGATGAACTTTCCAAACTATTTTCTGCAACATAAAAACCTTAAAGTGCCACCGCGGTTGTACCGTCAGGCGGAGTATGATGTCTGCATATATAAAATCAAAATATCTAAAATTTAAGCATATGATCAAATCTTTGAGATACATAATACCTGCCATCGTTGGGCATGAAGTTGGCTTAGCCAATCTTGAAGCGGAGGTTTCATAAACCCACACTGTTGGAGGAGATAGCAGCTCCTGTATATATATATAATGCCGGATTACCATGTAAACCGTGCCGGGTTATAAAACACCGTGTTACTCCATAATAGGATGTTAACAAAAAATCAAACCGAGCAAATAGTCTCCGGATTAAAAATGGACCGTGTTCCGTCAATTGTCAGTGTGAACCGGTTTAAAATTTTGTCGGTTTAAAAAACACAACAAAAAGAAAGAAATATCTATCAAAGAAAATTGTCAAGCAAAGGCAATGATAAAACCATTTGCAAAAAGAGTCTTATTTGAGTTGATCAGATGGCGTTACCATGGTAGGACACAACCAAGCTCCCGATAGATGTAGCTATGGTTCGAGTCAGCCAGGTCCCCAAATGAAACCGTGGCATTTATGCTGATCAAGAGGCGTGGCAATGGTTCGGGTTCGACCAAGCCCCCAAGTGATTCTGTGGCCTTAGGCCGATCAAGAGGCGTGACTGGTTCAGACGTGACCAAGTCCCCAAGTGATCTGGTGGCTTTCTCCTATCAAGAGGCGTTGCATTGGTTCGGACACGACCAAGCCCCCAAGTGATATAACATGATGCTTTTGAAAAGCTAACTCAAGGGGTAAACCGGAGGCCGTTTTAAAACAACTCCGTGTAACCACACATGATGTAAAAGAATATATACCCCGCTTTAGCTGAGGTTCCGGTTTATTATATTTAATCATAATATATACATCGTCGTAATATGTACATAAGTAGAGCCAATGGCTCAGGTATAGTAAGGCCAAAGATGAGCTATGTTCCACGACCTGTTGGTCTCCTCCTCTGATGTACGTGAGTCTTTATGCTCTCGAATATCGATCAGATAGTATGACCCGTTGTGCAGATTCTTGCTGACCACGAAAGGTCCCTCCCAAGGTGGGGATAGCTTATGCATATCAGTGTGATCTTGGATGAGCCGAAGCACCAAATCTCCTTCCTGAAAGGTTCTGGTTCTGACTCGGCGACTGTGATAACAACGAAGATCCTATTGGTAAATCGCCGAGCGGGCGGCTGCTATGTCACGTTCTTCATCCAACAGGTCCAAAGCGGCTTGTCGTGCTATCTCATTGTCCGCTTCAACATAAGCTGCCACACGAGGTGAGTCATGATGGATATCACTGGGGAGAACCGCCTCCGCTCCGTAAACCATGAAGAACGGTGTGTATCCTGTTGATCTGTTGGGTGTAGTATTGATGCTCCATAACACAGATGGTAATTCTTCTACCCAACAACCCGGTGTTCTCTGCAAAGGAACCATAAGCCGGGGCTTGATGCCTTTCAAGATCTCTTGATTAGCCCTTTCTACTTGACCATTGGACTGTGGGTGTGCCACTGATGAAACGTCAAGCCGGATGTGCTCCCGTTCGCAGAACTCCTTCATGGCACCCTTGGACAAATTGGTATCATTATCTGTGATGATACTGTGTGGAAAGCCAAACCGGAAAATCATTTTTTGATAAACTGAACCGCCATGGCCGCATCACACTTGCTAACAGGTTCTGCCTCCACCCACTTTGTAAACTTGTCAACCGCCACCAGGAGGTGGGTCTTCTTATCTTTGGACCTTTTGAAAGGCCCAACCATGTCCAGCCCCCATGTCGCAAACGGCCAAGTAATTAGAATCATTCTCAATTCTTGAGCCGGCACATGAGCACGTCTTGAAAACTTTTGGCAACCGTCACATCGTCTGACCAGATCCTCCGCATCAGCATGGGCAGTTAGCCAATAGAAGCCATGGCGAAACGCTTTAGCTACCAAAGATTTTGAACCGGCGTGGTGACCACAATCTCCTTCGTGGATCTCACGCAAAATTTCACAACCTTCTTCAGGAGACACACAACGTTGAAACGCCCCTGATACACTGCAATGATGTAACTCGCCATTGACAATAGTCATGGACTTGGACCGCCGAATTATCTGTCGGGCCAGAATCTCGTCCTCTGGTAACTCGCCCCGGTTCATGTACGCCAGGTAAGGAAGCGTCCAATCCGGAATGACATGAAGAGCTGCCACCAGTTGAGCCTCCGGATCAGGAATAGCCAAATCCGCTTCACCAGGGAGCTTGACTGACGGGTTGTGCAGTACATCCAGAAAAACATTGGGCGGGACCGGTTTGCGCTAAGAGCCCAGCCGGCTTAAAGCGTTCGACGCTTCATTCTTCTGTCGGTCCACGTGGTCCACCTGATAGCCTTTAAAGTGACCTGCAACAATATCCACCTCACGACGATATGCTGCCATGAGTGGGTCCTTGGAGTCCCAAGTGCCAGATACTTGTTGAGCCACGAGGTCCGAGTCACCGAAGCACTTAACTCGGCTTAGGTTCATCTCCTTAGCCATCCGGAGACCATGGAGCAAGGCTTCATACTCAGCTGCATTGTTAGTACAAGGGAACATTAGGCAGAGAACGTAACAAAACTTATCACCTCGTGGGGAAGTTAATACGACTCCAGCCCCCGAGCCTTCCAATTGCCTGGATCCGTCAAAATGGATGGTCCAATATGTGTGATCCGGCTTTTCTTCAGGTGCTTGCATTTCCGTCCAATCATTGATGAAATCAACAAGTGCTTGAGACTTAACCGCCGTCCGAGGCACATACTTCAATCCGTGCGGCCCAAGCTCTATAGCCCACTTGGCAATCCGGCCAGTCGCTTCCCGGTTCTGGATGATATCCCCCAAAGGAGCAGAACTGACCACCGTAATTGGGTGCCCTTGGAAGTATTCCTTAAGCTTCTGGCTTGCCATAAAAACTCCGTACACCAACTTCTGCCAATGCAGATACCCTTGCTTGGACTCAATGAGTACCTCGCTGATATAATAGACCGGACGTTGAACCGGATGCTCCTTACCTGCCTCCTTTTGCTCCACCACAATAGCCACGCTGACCGCACGAGCATTAGCAGCAACATATAGCAGTAATGGCTCCTTGTCAATGGGAGCGGCGAGCACAGGCAGATTGGCCAATTGCCGCTTTAAGTCCTCAAATGTTTCATCAGCAGCGGAACAGACGAACTGATCCGTCTTCTTCAACATCTGATACAAAGGGATTGCCTTCTCACCAAGGCGGCTGATAAACCGGCTTAACACGGCAATCCGGCCTGCCAGGCGTTGAACATCATTGATACACTTCAGTTTAGCCAGGGAGGTGATGGCTATGATCTTCTCCGGATTAGCCTCAATTCCCCTGTTGGACACCAGAAAACCCAATAACTTGCCCGCCGGTACACCAAAGACACACTTGTCCGGATTAAGCATCATCTTGTACATCCTCAGGTTATCAAAGGTTTCCTTCAAATCGTCAACCAGAGTCTCCTTCTCCCGTTGACAAGTTGCCTGGGCACTCTTCAGCCCGAAGGGCATAGACACATAGCAGAAGGCTCCAAAGGGAGTTATGAATGTCGTCTTCTCCTGGTCCTTAACTGCCATTTTGATCTGATAATAGCCAGAATATGCCTCCAAAAAACTTAAACGCTCACAACCCGCCATAGCATCAATAATTTGATCAATATGGGGGAGGGAAAAAGGATCTGCTGGACAAGCCTTATTAAGATCTGTGTAATCCACACACATGCGCCAGGTGCCGTTTTTCTTAAGGACTAGCACTGGATTGGCAAGCCACCCAGGGTGAAAAACTTCAACAATAAAACCAGCTGCTAAGAGCCTGGCTACCTCTTCTCCAATCGCCTTGCGTCTTTCTTCGTTAAACCGGCGGAGGAACTGTTTCACCGGTTTGTATTTAGGATCCACATTAAGGGTGTGCTCAGCGAGTTGCCTCGGTACACCTGGCATGTCAGAGGGCTTCCATGCAAAAATGTCCCGATTCTCACGGATGAACTCGATGAGCGCGCTTTCCTATTTCAGATTGAAGTTGGCACTAATGCTGAACTGCTTGGACGAATCGCCAGGTACGAAGTCAACAAGCTTAGTTTCTGCTGCCGATTTGAACTTCAGGGCCGGATCATGCTCCGTAGTTGGCTTCTTTAATGGAGTCATGTCCGCCGGATCAACATTGTCCTTATAATACTTCAGCTCCTCGGTGGCACAAACCGACTCTGCGTAGGCCGCATCTCCTTCCTCACACTCCAAAGCGATTTTACGGCTTCCGTGAACCGTTATTGCCCCCTTGTGACCCGGCATCTTGAGCTGCAAATACACATAACAGGGCCGTGCCATAAACTTGGCGTAGGCCGGTCGCCCAAACAGGGCGTGATATGGACTTTGGATTTTCACCACTTCAAACGTCAATGTTTCCGACCTGGAATCATGATCATCTCCAAAAGCCATTTCCAGAGCTATCTTACCAACAGGATATGCTGAGTTGCCAGGTACCACACCGTGGAACACCGTATTAGACAGTTTGAGATTTTTATCTGTTAGCCCCATACGACGGAAGGTCTCATAGTACAAGATATTAATGCTGCTCCCTCCATCCATGAGCACTTTGGTGAACTTGTAACCTCCCACCTGAGGCGCCACCACCAGAGCCAACTGACCCGGATTATCAACCTGGGGAGGGTGATCCTCTCTGCTCCATATGATTGGCTGTTCAGACCAGCGTAGATAACGGGGCACGGCCGGTTCAACAGAGTTGACTGCCCGCCTCTGAACCTTCCGGTCTCGCTTGTCCAAGCTAGTGGTGAAGACATGGTACTGCCCACTATTCAACTGCTTTGGGTTGCTCTAGTAACCTGACTGTTACTGCTGTTGGTTGTAACCACCCTGGTTGTTCTGATTATTTTGATTATTATGTCCGCCCGGATTACCATTAAATCCTGAACCAGAATTTCCTCCACCGTAACCCGGCCCGGATCCTGAGCCATCGCCGGAGCCGTGATCATACCGGAAAGCATTAGAACTCTTGAACTCCTGCATAATGAAGCAATCCTTCCAAAGGTGGTTTGCTGGCACCTCCTTCGTTCCATGTCTTGGACAGGGCTGGCTCAGTAGATAATTTAGGCGATCCGGGTAAGGGTTGGGTGCTCCATTATGATTTGGCAGTTTACCTCTGCGTCGCTGGCCCTTGTCCTGCGCGTTGGAATTAGCCACAAAGTCCATGTTACCATCCGCTTTACGCTTGCCTCCACCACCATTGCCTGCCAAGTGATGCTGCTGACCTTTGGAATTGCTGTTCCTCTTTCCCTTCCTTGTCTTGTCATCATCAGATTCAGGATCCTTGGTACTATCAGAATCAGCATACTTTACCAAAGCAGCCATGAGGGTCCCCATGTTAGTGCAATGGCGCTTCATCTGTCCCAACTTCAGCTTTAGGGGCCCAAACCGGTAGTTGCCTTCTAGGGTTAAGACTGCGGTGTCAGCGTTGATGCGGTCTGATGAATGCAACACTTGTGAGACCCGGCGCACCCAATGAGTCGTTGATTCTCCTTCCTCCTGGACACAGGCAGCTAAGTCCACTATCGACATAGGCTGCTTACATGTATCCTTGAAATTACTGATAAACCGGGCTCGTAATTGGGCCCATGAACTGATAGAGTTGGCCGGTAAGCTTTTTAACCAAGTGCGAGCCGTTCCTTCAAGCATCATGGTGAAGTACTTCGCACATGCCGCATAATCCACATCAAGCATCTCCATGGCCATCTCATAGCTCTCCACCCACGTCTCTGGGGGTTGATCCGCCGTGTAATTTGGTACCTCGCACGGGCCTTTGAAAGCCTTGGGCAGGCGCACATTGCGTAAAGCGGGGACAAGGCAAGGCACCCCCAAAGAACTAGAAGTAACACCGGGTTTGACCGAGATAGTTGGACGAACCGGCGTAAGCTACCGAGCCTGATACTGTGCGCTAACTCGGCCTCCCTGCGTGCTCGGGCCCGGTCCACCACCTCCTGAGCATTATCAGCACCACCCCTGGGTTGTTGCCGCGGGGTGCTCCACGTCGTTCATTGCTTGACACTGCTGGTTCATCCATACGCCTGCTATAGCTCCGGCTTGGGTGAGGGGTCGAGTGGATCCGGTCACGGCTGTATGAGTATGCTTCCTATTGGTCCAAAGCTGTCCTAAGAAGCTCCTTGACCCGTCCTGTCTCTATCGCCTGCGGTGAGTCTCCTTCAATTGGAATGGCCTCCAGCCGTGCAGCAGCGGCAACAAGATTGTCCATTGGGTTGGAGTAGTGACCCAGAGGTGTTGAAACGGCCTGAGGTATAACAGTGTTTTGACGAGGCAGATCCATCCGACGGGGCTGAACCGGCGCACCGGTCCCAGGAACTTCCGCCCGGTTCCCCTCCAGCGGATTACTGGTTCCTGCTCCTGGGGTGTTGAAAAGTTCTCTGGCCTCGAAAACCGAAGGCAAACGGGATCGGTGCTTCCTCCTCATGACTTCATGCGACGCGTTCTGGTCCAACATGAGCTTGTAGGCTTGTGCATCTAAAGCGGCCCGCTCTGTGGTCATCCTGGCATTCTCAGCTGCCAGGTCCACCTTGGCCTGGGTGATCTGTTCCTTCACCTTCGCAATCTCCGCGTTGTGGACTTCCTGATCCGCCAGATTAGCTTCTGCCATAAGCGCAGCCAATGCATCAAATAGATCTGATAGAACTTGAGCCGGCGGGCATGCAGAGCTTCTTGCCCCGGCAGCTATCGCCGCTGCTGAACCGGAGGTTATTGGCACAACAGTCGAAGAATGAAGCGCTGCTTGTGTGCCGGCCATGAATATTCCAACCCGGTTGGGTAGATCAGAGGGGTCCGGAATACTGTCGCCATCGGAACAGCCCCCAATCCGGCCATCTTGTAGCTGATATAGAGATTCGGTTTCTCCGGTTGATGACTCGTCGCCGGAATAAATGACGGTCTCGCCGCGAGATTCCGATCCATCCTCGTAACTTCCTCCATGGATGACTCCCACGAAGGCACGCTTCACGGTCGGTTTAACCCGGGCGGACCGCGCACGCTGAGCCGTTTCGACGAGGTCGGTGCAGATGTCCGGCTCAGTGCCCGGTTCGCCGATCTTACCGATGAAAACGTGTATGCCACCAAAGGGGACCCGGTACCCATACTCAACTGAGCCGGCCTCGGGGCCCCAGCCTGCATCATCGATGTAGAGCTTGCCACGACGACTCTTAGTCATCCGGCCCACAGCGTAGCCCTTGAGTCCTTCAAAGCGGCCCTCCAAGAACTTGAAACCATCGTGCGATTGCCCCACGGTGGGCGCCAACTGTCGTGGTTTTGTCATGACAGATGTCCTAGAGAAAGGACTTAGTCGTGGAGCCATCGCGACGGGTTAGCTTGAAGGGGTTAAAGCGGACACAGGGACGCAAGAGAGTTTATACTAGTTTGGCCCCTTCGATGAAGGTAAAAGCCTACGTCTAGTTGTGATGGGATTGATGGGGTTTCGATGACTAGGGAGCAAACAAGCTTCACCTAAGTCTCGAGTTGTTGTCTGTTCTTTGAACCGCCGCCGGGTCGTCCCTTTAAATACACGAGTGACGCCCGTCGGTTCACAGATTCCCAATACCGGCTCATAGATGTGTCCGGTTTGGTCTCTACTTATTCCTAACTTACAATACAAGTTACATACCAACGCCGGTCTACAGCTAAAGGCCTTGAACCGACTATGGGCCTTGATCCCTCATCTGCCTTCTTGGGTTTCAACATAGTTAACTACTGAAGAAGTTAACCCGGCCCAGATAGGCCGGTTTACGCCCATCAGTGATATCCTCAACAATAAGTGTAAACCAGTATATGGAAAACTCGTAGGCACCGGATCAGTAATGGATAATTGTGCCAGATGCGGTTCATCATGTAACAGTCATAACATAGGGTGACACAAAACTAGCTCCAATTCAATAATGTAATGTAGGCATGTATTCCGTATATAGTCATACGTGCTTATGGAAAAGAACTTGCATGACATCTTTTGTCCTACCCTCCCGTGGCAGCGGGGTCCTATTGGAAACTAAGGGATATTAAGGCCTCCTTTTAATAGAGAACCGGAACAAAGCATTAGCACATTGTGAATACATGAACTCCTCAAACTATGATCATCACCGGGAGTGGTCCCGATTATTGTCACTTCGGGGTTGCCGGATCATAACACATAGTAGGTGACTATAGACTTGCAAGATCGGATCAAGAACTCACATATATTCATGAAAACATAATAGGTTCAGATCTGAAATCATGGCACTCGTGCCCTAGTGACAAGCATTAAGCATAGCAAAGTCATAGAAACATCAATCTCAGAACATAATGGATACTAGGGATCAAACCCTAATAAAACTAACTCGATTTCATGATAAATCTCATCCAACCCATCACCGTCTAGCAAGCCTATGATGGAATTACTCACACACGGTGGTGAGCATCATGAAATTGGTGATGGAGGATGGTTGATGATGACGACGGCGACGAATCCCCCTCTCTGGAGCCCCGAACAGACTCCAGATCAGCCCTCCCGGGAGGTTTTAGGACTTGGCGGCGGCTCCGTATCGTAAAACATGATGATTTCTTCTCTCTTATTTTTTCTCTCCGAAGCAAATATATAGAGTTGGAGTTGGCGTCGGAGGGTTTCCAGGGGGGCCCACGAGGTAGGGGGCGCGCCCTAGGGGGGCGCGCCCCCCACCCTCGTGATAAGGGTGTGGGCCCTCTGGTCTTCATCTTTGGCAAGGATTTTTTATTGTTTTTTCTAAGATCTTCCGTGGAGTTTCAGGTCATTCCGGGAATATTTGTTTTCTGCACATAAAACAACACCATGGCAATTCTGCTGAAAACAGCGTCAGTCCGGGTTAGTTCCATTCAAATCATACAAGTTAGAGTCCAAAACAAGGGCAAAAGTGTTTGGAAAAGTAGATACGACGGAGACGTATCAACTCCCCCAAGCTTAAAACCTTGCTTGTCCTCAAGCAACTCAGTTGACAAACTGAACGAAAGAAATAAAAACTTTTACAAACTCTGTTTGCTCTTGTTGTTGTAACTATGTCAAGCCAGCATTCAAGTTTTCAGCATAGACCATAACTAACCACATTTGCAATAATTCGCAGGTCTCATAATTACTCGTATCAATAGCATAATCAACTAGCAAGTCATAATAATAAATCTCGGATGACAACACTTTCTCAAAACAATCATAATATGATATAACAAGATGGTATCTCGCTAGCCCTTTCTGAGACCGCAAAACATAAATGCAGAGCACCTTTAAAGATCAAGGACTGACTAGACATTGTAATTCATGGTAAAAGAGATCCAATCATAGTCATACCCAATATAAATTAATAGTGATGGATGCAAATGACAGTTGTTCTCTCCAGCTAGTGCTTTTTAATAAGAGGGTGATGACTCAACATAAAAGTAAATGGATAGGCCCTTCGCAGAGGGAAGTAGGGATTTGTAGAGGTGCCAGAGCTCAGTTTTGAAATAGAGATAAATTGTATTTTGAGCGGTATACTTTCATTGTCAACGTAACAACTAAGAGATGGCGATATCTTCCATGCTAAACACATTATAGGCGGTTCCCAAACAGAATGGTAAAGTTTATACTCCCCCTCCACCAACAAACATCAATCCATGGCTTGCTCGAAACAACGAGTGCCTCCAACATAAATCAGGTCCCAGGGGGAGTTTTGTTTGCAATTAATTTTGATTTAGTTTGCATAAAGCATGGGACTGGGCATCCCGGTGACCAGCCATTTTCTCATGAGTGAGGAGCGGAGTCCACTCCTCCTGAGAATAACCCGCCTAACATGGAAGATAAGGACAGCCTTGGTTGATACATGAGCTATTCGAGCATACAAAATAGAATGTTTATTTGAAGGTTTAGCGTTTGGCACATACAAATTTACTTGGAACGGCAGGTAGATACCGCATATAGGAAGGTATAGTGGACTCATCTGGAATAACTTTGGGGTTTAAGGGATTGGATGCACAAATAGTATTCCCGCTTAGTACAAGTGAAGGCTAGCAAAAGACTGGGAAGCGACCAACTAGAGAGCAACAACAGCCATGTACATGCATTAAAATTAATAAACATTGGATACAAGCATGAGTAGGATATAATCCACCATGAACATAAATATCATGAAGGCTATGTTGATTTTGTTTCAACTACATGCGTGAACATGTGCCAAGTCAAGTCACTTAAATCATTCAAAGGAGGATACCACCCCATCATACCACATCATAATCATCTCAATAGCATGTTGGCACACAAGGTAAACCATTATAACTCGTAGCTAATCAAGCATGGCACAAGCAACTATGATCTCTTATTATCATTGCAAACATGTTTATTCATAATAAGCTGAATCAAGAACGACGGACTCATCATATTTACAAAAACAAAAGAGGTCGAGTTCATACCAGCTTTTCTCATCTCAGTCAGTCCATCATATATCATCATAATTGCCTTTCACTTGCACGACCGAACGGTGTGAATAATAATAAGAGTGTACGTGCATTGGACTAAGCTGGAATCTGTGAGCATTCAATAAACAGGAGAAGACAAGGCAATATGGGCTTTGGGTTAATTCAACAAAGATGCATATAAGAGCCACTTCAACAATTTAATTATGGTCTTCTCCTACTGATCCCCAAATAAAACAAAAGAAATAAAACTATTTACATGGGAAAGCTCCCAACAAGCAAAAGAAGAACGCGAAATATTTTTGGGTTTTCTTTTTAATTATTACTACTACAGAAGAAAAACAAACTACTACTATTTTTTTGGTTTTTCTTAAGGTTTAACAAACACACAAGAAGGAAGCAGGAAAAAGAAAATAAACTAGCATGGATATTATAGTGAAAAAGTATGAGCACCGACATCTAGCAATGAGTTTGTGTGAACATAAATGTAATGTCGGTGAGAAATACGTACTCCCCCAAGCTTAGGCTTTTGGCCTAAGTTGGTCTATGGACACGGCTGGCCTGGCGGATATCCATAATAATAGTTGTTGGGGTCGTACTGTGATGAGGAAGAATAGTTGGGATCATACTGATGTGCAGCGGTTATCGCCTGCTGAGCTGCAGCGTGGAGTCCAGCTTCCTCCGCTCTCCTCTCGTACTCTTCTGCCTCCTCTCTGGTAATAACATATCTTCCTTTTGTCTGTGAATCAAAGAAGGCAGGAGCAGGGAGAGTAATACGGAAAACACGTCGTTTATCAAAAATTAAACGATATAAGAGAGGTGATTCAGGCCTCTCGACAAACTGGTGCGAAGCCATAGAGTCATAATCTAAATATGCAGGAGGCAACTCCATATCACCCTCACGAATGTCTATCTCAAGAAAATGAGCTAAGCGGGTTGCGTAAATTCCTCCAAAGAAATCTCCATTATGTCTATTATGATGCAACCTACGAGCTACAATGGCTCCCATATGATAAGATTGGTCTCCTAACATAGCACTCCTAAGAATGCTAAGATCAGGGACACACATGTGACATGCTTCATCCTTAGCATTTATGCATCTACCGATGAAGAGAGCAAAATAATGTATACCAGGAAAGTGAATGCTCCCTATGGTAGCTTGCGTTATATCTCTAGATTCCCCCAGAATTATACTAGCAAGAAAGTTTCTAAATTCAGATTTAGGGGGATCCCTAACACTACCCCAAGATGGAAGTTTGCAAGGAGAAGTAAAATCATCTAAGTCCATGGTATAAGATTTGTCATAAAGATCAAACATGACTGAAGGAGAATTACGCGAAGATGAATACTCAAACCTCCTCACAAATGAACTTGTGAGATCATGATACTGGGGGCATTTGTTAGCCTCAAAATCCTCAAGACCAGCATTGCGCAAATATGCTTTCAATTCTTCTTTAATTCCCGCACGGTCCATAAAATTTTCCGACGGCCATTCGCAAGGCCGTACTGGAGCGTCTCTTGGTGGATCCTCGTCAGCATCGCACATAGCAATCCTGGGTCCTTGCTTCTTAGAGGAACCACCTTGGAACATCTTCCTAAGCATATTGTTTTTCTCTGAAAAATTCTGAAATTTTTAGTAACTTCAACATAAAAGTAAACCAAACTCAATAATATTGATAGCAACTACTCCTACAACTGCCTAGAGCCTAAATCAAGCATTAGAACTACTTGGGACAATATAAATTTGACATGCAAGCTCAAGAACATGGTCACCTATGCAGCACAAATTTGCAAAGAATAAAGCACTAGAACAAAAACTAATTGGACCAATGGAGGAGTCACATACCAAGGAACAATCTCCCCAAGCAGTTTTGCGAGAGGTGCTTTGAGCAAGGAGATCGAAAATCACAGCAAAAGTGGCTGGAACTCGTGCTTGAGTTGGTTTTTCGGGTTTGTGTGAGATAGAGGAAGAAGATGGGTGCTGGGATAAGTGGAGGAGGGCCACCGTGGGCCCACGAGGTAGGGGGCACGCCCTATAGGGGGGCGCGCCCACCACCCTCGTGCCCAGGTGGCAGCTCCTCCCGCGGTAATTTTTGCATAGTAAATCCTCAAATATTCCTGAAAAAATCATATTAAATTGGCATGGCATTCTGAGGACTTTTATTTTCGGGATAATTTTATATTGCACGGATAAGTCAGGAAACAGACAGAAAATACTATATTTACTTTATTTAATATAAATAACAGAAAGTAAAAGTGGGGTACAAAAGTTTGTGCTTCTAGTTTCATCCATCTCATGCTCATCAAAAAGAATCCACTAACAAGGTTGATCAAGTCTTCTTAACAAACTCATTCCGATAATCATGAAACCGGAGAAATTTCGAATAACACTAAGTTACCTCAACGGGGATATGCACATCCCCAATAATAAGAATATCATATTTCTTCTTGACAGTAGGACGAGGAAATTCAAAACCTCCAAATATAATCGATGGAATTTTTCCAATGGAGTTGATACTATGAACTTGAGGTTGTTTCCTCGGAAAGTGTACCGTATGCTCATTACCATTAACATGAAAAGTGACATTGCCTTTGTTGCAATCAATAACAGCCCCTGCAGTATTAAGAAAAGGTCTTCCAAGAATAATAGACATACTATCATCCTCGGGAATATCAAGTATAACAAAGTCCGTTAAAATAGTAACGTTTGCAACCACAACAGGCACATCCTCACAAATACCGACAGGTATAGCAGTTGATTTATCAGCCATTTGCCAAGATATTTTAGTAGGTGTCAGCTAATTCAAGTCAAGTCTACGATATAAAGAGAGAGGCATAACACTTACACCGGCTCCAAGATCACATAAAGCAGTTTTAATATAATTTCTTTTAATGGAGCAAGGTATAGTAGGTACTCCGGGGTCTCCAAGTTTCTTTGGTATTCCACCCTTAAAAGTATAATTAGCAAGCATGGTGGAAATCTCAGCTTCCAGTATCTTTCTTTTATTTGTAATGATATCCTTCATATATTTAGCATAAGGATTTGTTTTGTGCACATCAGTTAATCGCATACGCAAAAATATAGGCCTAATCATTTCAGCAAAGCGCTCAAAATCCTCATCATCCTTTTTCTTGGATGGTTTTGGAGGAAAAGGCATGGGTTTCTGAACCCAAGGTTCCCTTTCTTTACCATGTTTCCTAGCAACAAAGTCTCTTTTATCATAACGTTGATTCTTTGATTGTGGGTTATCAAGATCAACAGCAGGTTCAATTTCTACATCATTGGCATTACTAGGTTGAGCATCATCATGAACATCATCATTAATATTTTTATTAGGTTTATGTTCATTACCAGATTGTGTTTCAGCATCATACATAGAAATATCATTTGGATTATCAAGTGGTTCAGCAATAGGTTCACTAGAAGTTTGCACAGTTCTATCATTTTTCTTCTTCTTCTTTTTAGAAGAACTAGGAACATCAATATTATTTCTTTGAGAATCTTGCTCGATTCTCTTAGGGTGGCCTTCTAACAGCATAATCATTTTTCTTACTATTCATTTCATCAAGCACTTCTTTTTGAGCCTTAAGTACTTGTTCTACTTGAGTGGTAACCATAGAAGCATGTTTGCTAACAAGTTCAAGTTCACCTTTAATATCAGCCATATAATCACCCAAGCGTCTAATCATATAAGCATTTTCTTTTAATTGTCTACCAAAATAAGCATTGAAGTCGTCTTGCTTAAACATAAAGTTACCAAACTCATCCAAGCACTGACTAGCAATTTTAGTAGGAGGAATTTCAGCTTTATCATATCTATAGAGAGAATTTACCTTTACTACCTGTGTCGGGATATCGGGATCAAGAGGTTCTTCAGTAAATAAAGAATTAAGATCATCAGTTTCTTCAATGGGCGGTGAATTAAGACCATGTATTTCTTCAATAGGAGGTAAATTCTTAACGTCTTCAGCTTTAATACCTTTTTCTTTCATAGATTTCTTTGCCTCTTGCATATCTTCGGGACTGAGAAATAAAACACCTCTCTTCTTCGGAGTTGGTTTAAGAATAGGCTCAGTAATTGGAGCAGGAGCTGGCTCAGGAGGTGCCCAATTATTTTCATTTGTCAACATATTATTCAATAAGATTTCAGCTTCATCCCGTGTTCTTTCCCTGAAATGAGAACCAACACAACTATCCAGGTAATCTCTGGAAGGATTGGTTAGTCCATTATAAAAGATATCAAGTATTTCGGGTTTCTTAAGAGGATGATCAGGCAAAGAATTAAGTAACTTGAGAAGCGTCCCCCAAGCTTGTGGGAGACTCTCTTCTTTAATTTGCACGAAGTTGTATATTTCCCTCAAAGCAGCTTGTTTCTTATGAGCAGGGAAATATTTAGCAGAGAAGTAATAAATCATATCCTGGGGACTACGCACACAACCAGGATCAAGAGAATTAAACCATATCTTAGCATCACCCTTTAATGAGAACGGAAATATTTTGAGTATATAAAAGTAACGCGATCTCTCATCATTAGTGAACAGGGCAGCTATATCATTTAACTTAGTAAGATGTGCTACAATAGTTTCAGATTCATAGCCATAAAATGGATAGATTCAACCAAAGTAATTATATCAGGATCAACAGAGAATTCATAATCCTTATCAGGAACACAAATAGGTGAAGTAGCAAAAGCAGGGTCGGGTTTCATTTTATCTCTAAGTGATTCTTTGTTCCATTTAATTAATAACCTCTTAAGCTCATATCTATCCCTGCAGGCTAAAATAGCGGCAGAAGATTCCATATCAAAAAGATAGCCCTCAAGAATAACAGGCATATTTTCATCATCACTATCATCATCGTATTCAGATTCAATAATTTCTTTTTCTCTAGCCCTAGCAATTTGTTCAACAATAAATTCACTAAGGGGCACAGTAGTATCAGGCATAGAAGCAGTTTCATCATAAGTATCATGCATAGCAGATGTGGCATCATCAATAACATGCGATATATCAGAACGAATAGCAGAAGCAGGTGTAGGTGTCGCAATCTTACTCATAACAGAAGGTGAATCAAGTGCAGAGCTAGATGGCAGTTCCTTACCTCCCCTCGTAGTTGAGGGATAGATCTTGGTTTTTTGATCTCTCAAATTCTTCATAGTGTTCAGCAGATATAAATCCCAAGTGACTCAAAGAATAGAGCTATGCTCTCCGGCAACGGCGCCAGAAATTAGTCTTGATAACCCACAAGTATAGGGGATCGCAACAGCTTTCGAGGGTAGAGTATTCAACCCAAATTTATTGATTTGACACAAGGGGAGCCAAAGAATATTCTCAAGTATTAGCAGCTGAGTTGTCAATTCAACCACACATGGAAACTTAGTATCTGCAGCAAAGTGTTTAGTAGCAAAGTAATATGATAGTGGTGGTAGCAGCAACAAAAGTAAAGACAACAAAAGTAATGTTTTTGGTATTTTATAGTGATTGTAATAGTAGCAGCGGGATAGTAAATAAGCGTAAACCAGTATATGGAAAACTCGTAGGCACCGGATCAATAATGGATAATTATGCCGGATGCGGTTCATCATGTAACAGTCATAACATAGGGTGACACAGAACTAGCTCCAATTCATCAATGTAATGTAGGCATGTATTCCGTATATAGTCATACGTGCTTATGGAAAAGAACTTGCATGACATCTTTTGTCCTACCCTCCCGTGGCAGCGGGGTCCTATTGGAAACTAAGGGATATTAAGGCCTCCTTTTAATAGAGAACCGGAACAAAGCATTAGCACATAGTGAATACATGAACTCCTCAAACTATGATCATCACCGGGAGTGGTCCCGATTATTGTCACTTCGGGGGTGCCGGATCATAACACATAGTAGGTGACTATATACTTGCAAGATCGGATCAAGAACTCACATATATTCATGAAAACATAATAGGTTCAGATCTGAAATCATGGCACTCAGGCCCTACTGACAAGCATTAAGCATAGCAAAGTCATAGCAACATCAATCTCAGAACATAATGGATACTAGGGATCAAACCCTAACAAAACTAACTCGATTACATGATAAATCTCATCCAACCCATCACCATCCAGCAAGCCTACGATGGAATTACCCACGCACGGCGGTGAGCATCATGAAATTGGTGATGGAGGATGGTTGATGATGACAACGGTGATGAATCCCCCTGTCCGGAGCCCCGAACGGACTCCAGATCAGCCCTCCCGAGAGGTTTTAGGGCTTGGCGGCGGCTCCGTATCGTAAAACATGATGATTTCTTCTCTCTTATTTTTTTCTCCGAAAGCAAATATATAGAGTTGGAGTTGGCGTCGGAGGGTTTCCAGGGGGCCCACGAGGTAGGGGGCACGCCCCCCACCCTCGTGAGAAGGGTGTGGGCCCCTGGTATTCATCTTTGGCGAGGATTTTTTATTGTTTTTTCTAAGATGCTCCGTGGAGTTTCAGGTCATTCTGAGAATATTTGTTTTCTGCACATAAAACAACACCATCGCAATTCTGCTGAAAACAGCGCTAGTCCGGGTTAGTTCCATTCAAATCATACAAGTTAGAGTCCAAAACAAGGGCAAAAGTGTTTGGAAAAGTAGATACGATGGTGACGTATCACTGTGCCGCACATCGACGCTATGAAGAGGTCGGCGTGCATAGAGGGTGCGAGGATGGCACTTGCCCGTGTCAAGACATACGGGGCAGAGATGGAGGCCACCACTATTGCAACACAGGGTTCGGTCGTGGGCCGAGTAGCTGCCGAGCACTACTTTGAAGAAGTCCTTGAAGGTACTCGTTCGATAGAGGCTCAGTGCTCGAAGAATCTTATGTTCTAGTGACATGTATTCCCATTGTAAAAACAATGTTTTATTGAATTATAAAGGTTGTGTTTATACTTTTGCCTGAAAGTATTATGATGCCTCCTGTGCGGCTGTTTATTTATATATGTATATAACCTGAAAGATTGCAGTCGTCGGCTTCAACCCCCACGCATATAATGCGGGGGTGTTCGCAAAAAACGCGTATTCACACTTGATCCAACCACTACTAGAAAAAGGCCTACAAATGGCGCACCGGTTTTGCCTACTAATGGCGCACCACCGGTGCGCCATTAGTATCACGCCACTAGAATTTTTTACTAATGGCGCACCACTGGTGCGCCATTAGTATCTGGTATGCTAATGGCGCACCAGGAAGTGTGCCATTAGTTTTGCCCACGGTGCGCCACTAGTGTCTGCTATACTAATGGTGCACCACATGGTAGTGCGCCATTAGTAACAATTTTTTTAAATTTTTTTTCTTAATCTCATGTCACTATTTCACCTATGAGATATCCAACACATATATATACAACAAGCATCCATATAACAGTCATAGCCAACACACAAGTTCCATCATATATACATACATAGCCAACACACAAGTTCCATCATATATACATACATAGCCAACACATAGTTCCATCGTTACATATTACAAAAGTTTCACATTGTTCATCCAACACCGTTATCCATCAATTCACAAAAGTTTCACATTGATACAAAATAAAAACACAAATGGAAAAGAAGCACTCCATCCATGCAAGCTTCCGTGAATTAAATCAAATCTGCAAAATGATAAACAAGAAGTTAGAAGAAGAAAAAGAAGAAGACTAGAAGAATACTAGAAGAAGAAGAACACTAGAAGAAGAATAAGAAGAATTTTGGAAAAGAAGAAGAATAAGAAGAAGACTATAAGCTTATTATGTAAACTTGATCATTTTGTGCTAACATAAGTTATTTTGGAGCTAACCTATAGGAAACTAAGCATATAAGCTCTAAGTTAGTATATTAGAGCCAACTTAGGTAAAATGAAGCTAACCTATGTCATTTTGGAAAAGAAGAAGAATAAGAAAAAGACTATAAGCTTATTATGTAAACTTGATCATTTTGTGCTAACATAAGTTATTTTGGAGCTAACCTATAGGAAACTAAGCATATAAGCTCTAAGTTAGCATATTAGAGCCAACTTAGGTAAAATGAAGCTAACCTATAGGAAACTAAGCATATTAGCGATAGCATATGTAACTAAGTGTATATATATATATATATATATATATATATATATATATATCATTTTGGAGATCTGACATACCTGACAAAGTTCAGTTCTCATGCATTGTTCTTCTCCTTCTCCTTCCTCAGCCTGATGCGCCAAGAGCGGCGAGGCGATGGAGGCAGTGGGATGTAGTCTTCTACCTCAATTGGCGTGGTCATGTCGCCCAGCTGTGGGATCGCCGGCGCCACCACCGGTGCGTGGTCATTGTCAGGCACCACCACCATCGCGAGGCCACCTTCAGGCACGACCATCGCTAGGTCATCCTCAGCCACCTCCATCTCTTGCCCATGGTCAGCCACCACCATCTCTTGCCCATGGTCAGCCACCACCATCTCTTGCCCTTGGTCAGCCACCACCAGCGCTAGGTCATCCTCAGCCTGATGCCCATCGTCATCCTGTAGCTCCTCATCCCCACTCTGCTCCTCAGTCAACATGTAATTAGTCAAGACAACTTCTCTCATATTTTTAAACTTCCATTTATTTTAATCTACGGTAGAGACATGACATCATCACCCTCCAGAAAAAACCAACAAATATGGCATCAGAAACATATGTGCCACCTGTCAGAAAATATAGAAAAGAAAGCACATAGTTATAAAGATTAGTATTCGAGACTTTGTAGCGAGCTCTGGTTTCTCTTAATGGCAATTTGGGTGAACCTTTCCATGCGAAAAGTTAAACTGTTATACAGATTTTGGACCCCATCATATGCTAAGCAGGTGTGATGGTTCAGGCTTAATATGAAGCAAGCAGTAGATGAGGTGCAAAGAAACATTTTTTAAACAAATTGTGGTGGGATATTTCAAGACATTGCGGCTCGAGTGCTTCGGAATGGCTGTGAGATGAGAACTAAAGACAATCAGATCCTCTTGACTATAGTACAGCACAAACTGAAGGATAAAAAGGGTGTTTGGATTCAGTTAACTGAATATGCTACTCTAGTTCCTGGAGTTGGTTACTTAATTCTGTCTATTCCCATTGGTCTGGCTGACCTTTGGGTAATAGCTACTTATACTTGTTGTTACAGGTTACTGCTGTTATATATACTTACAGCAGCACTGCTAATGATACTAGCCCAAGTGCTTGTGGGTGTGGTGTCCTATTTGCAGAAAAATACCATGTGTAAGTGGAGTGCAGTGTTCTGCAGAAGCAGATGTTCAGTTGGGTGCTACCCTGTCTATTTCTTCTATGCTATCCTTATACTCTGCTTAAGAATAGATGCTACTTGTCTTGTCTATATTCTGCTTTCTTGTCTATTTTTCCATCCCTCTCTTCTATTAAACTAATAAGAACAGATGTTGCCTGATCTTATTGCCTATGATGCTGGTCTGAGGCCTCTCTGGGTTCTAAAGTTATTTTTGTGGCTCCAAGAACTCCTACAAATCCTGTGATGCATGACACAACCTTTCCATGTGAATTTTTCTGTAACTGTACCTAACAGAAAAATTTACTTGAGAATCAACAACAATTTACAAGCCATGGCCATGGTCTCCACTCCCAAACCCTAACCCTATTTACAAGCCATTTTCTGTAACTGTACCTAACTGTCACCTGCGTGGTGGTGCCCTGCACAGCGGTCGTTGAGCTCGCGCGGTGTGGTGAGCTCGTCGGAGATGGACGGGCCCTGCACAGCGGTCGAGACTCAGAGCAGAGGTTGAGGGCAAGAGGAAGAAGAAGAAGAAGGAAGTGGAGGGGAGGGGCTCACCTGCAGTCAATGGAGTACACGGCGCCGGCCTGGCAGAGCTAAGGTAGGGCAGAGCAGCACGTGGACGGCGGTGGCAGGGGACGGAGGGGACGGAGGGAGCGTGCAGGCGCGGCGGCGGCGTACGGTTGGGGCGGAGGGGGAAAATTAGGTCGAGTGGGGAGGAAGGGAGGGAGGGGAATAGGTGGAGTGGGGGGAAGCTTACTAATGCCGCACCCAGCACCGGTGCGCCATTTGAATGTTTTTTAATTACAGTTCGAGCCCTCAGGTTATATTCCACCTAACCCAATCTACATCAGAACCCGCCCACTAGCCTGACTGGTCAGCACGCAGCACACACAGTGGAGGTCCTGGGTTTGATTCCCAGGCTCCCCAATTTTTATTTTTATGCATTTAAAATGCTGTTTGATATTAATTTGTGTTTAAATATGTCCAAACTTGTTTAAATCATAACAGTAATAATTTTTTTTAAAAAATATGTTCAAATTTGTTATTTGAAAATATTTATGAATATGAAAAAGGGGGAGTGGAGGGTGCGGTGGGTCATCGGCGACGGTGGAGTGGGGGAGGGTGCGGGCCGGGGGTCGGCGGCGGCGGCCGGTGGAGCGGGGGAGGGTGCGGTTGATCATCGGCGGCGCTGGAGCGGGGAGGGTGCGGTTGATCGTCGGCGGCGAGGGGGACGTCGATGTCCCATGAACACGGTTTTCGAAGACCCGGGATCTCTATCTAGCTGGCGATACGTTGTGTCATCCATGCACCTTACGCATCCAGAAAATCCGTGGACTACCTGCCTCGCGAGATAACCGTAACCGAGATAGTCGTGTAGTAGTGTATTTAAAATGTTGTTTGATATTTATTTGTGTTTAAATATGTTCAAACTTGTTTAAATCATAACAGTAATATTTTTTTTATAAAAACAGTAATAATTTTTTTAAAATATATGTTCAAATTTGTTATTTTAAAATATTTATGAATATGAAAAAGGTGGAGTGGAGGGTGCGGTGGGTCATCGGCGACGGTGGAGTGGGGGAGGGTGCGGGCCGGGGGTCGGCGGCGGCGGCCGGTGGAGCGGGGGAGGGTGCGGTTGATCGTCGACGGCGGTCGAGTGGGGGAGGGTGCGGTTGATCGTCGGCGGTGAGGGGGACGTCGATGTTCCATGAACACGGTTTTCGAAGACCCGGGATCTCTATCTAGCTGGCAATACGTTGTGTCATCCATGCACCTTACGCATCCAGAAAATCCATGGACTACCTGCCCCGCGAGATAACCGTAACCGAGATAGTCGTGTAGTAGTGAAAATATATATATATATATATATATATATATATATATATATATATATATATATATATATATATATATATATATATACTAATGGCGCACTTTGACACGGTGCGCCATTAGTTGTTTTGCAAAAAAAAGAATAAAAAAAATTCAGTACTGGCGCACTCCTTGTCCGGTGCGCCATTACTAGTTAGAACTAGTAATGGCGCACTTCGGTCGGATGCGCCATTAGTATGTATGTAAAAATGAAAAAAAAATTATCACTAGTGGCGCACCTTTTGTCCGGTGCGCCATTAGTGTCTTCCACACTAATGGCGCATCACCAACAGGTGCGCCATTAGTATATAGTAGTGGCACACTACTTCCCTGGTGCGCCATTAGTATCAATCCTATCTATAGCCCTTTTCCTAGTAGTGAACGTCTTTGTCCATGAAGGAGGTGGTAGCGCAGCGAACGAGGCAATCGGACTATATAGCTTTAACACTTTCACTTAGCCATAGGAGTTTGATGGTGGGACTACTATATAGCCCCTGGTACTTCCGCACTCGTTCGAACACGGGGCGCGTACGAACATGACCGGGAAACGGCCCTTCGTTAATGCGGAGAAATCCCGAAGATTCCGCTAAGTCATCGAGTGGTTGACCAGTCTCGCGCTTTATCATGACAGTCAGTTTTCGGCTTTCTCTACTGAGGTGCTTATCCGGATGAACCAGGGCACAATCACAGTAGTTCTCCCAGTGCTACCTTAGCCGATATAGTGGAACGTAAGGTGCCAAAACATGGGAGCCGGGCAAACCCAACATTTGACCAAAGACATGATTCGGAGTTGATGCATATAAGGCCAAACTCGCGACGCCGAACACTCCCTAAGGTATTCGGTCTTTATAACATATGCCGGGCTGAACAATGCCCTTAATAATAAACCCCGAGTGTCCAGGTACGTGCAATATCCTGACGTGGCCACATGCCAATAACGTCGGCATCCTTCTCGGTTGTATTGAGTATTCGGAGGATGTGAACAACAAGAGACAGTAGAAAAGGTTTACGCAGGGTCTTAATCTGAAAAGAAACCCTTTGAGTGGGTCCCTGCTGCACGTCTACGCCCGTGTCTCCATTGTGCCGTGTCCTGGACGGGTGTAGCACGATTGTCATCTGTAAAAGAGAAGAACTTAGGTGAAAGTTGTCGTGCTGGAAAATTGGTTATTATCAACAAACCATTAAAATTCAAGATAAGTCAAGTTGAGCCGAACTAGCCCTGATTACACGCGGGAAGCCCCTGGTACCGTCTATGAGGGTTTAACCATCAAACCAATCTCATGTATTATGTAGTGATGCACTGGACTCGTCTGACCATGTCCGTGGTCTTGACGACCTATAATTTTTTCTGGTTGGTGAGGCCGTCTAGTGCTCGGCTGTTAAAGCCGCCGCACATTCTTCCGTGCATAGAGAACGCTCAATATTTCCACTAACTGTGATGGTGCCACGTGGACCGGGCATCTTAAGCTTGAGAGAAGCGTAATGCGGTACTACATTAAAACGAGCGAAAGCCTCTCTTCCGAGTAGTGCTTGATAGCCACTTTGGAATGGAGCGATGTAGAAAGTTAACTTTTCACTTCAGAAGTTGTGGGGAGAACCGAATGCAACCTCTAGTAATAGAGATCACGTATAGCGGGCCTCTGGGCCTGGTATTACTCCCTTGAAGGTAGTATAACTGTGGCTTATTTTTTTCGGGTATATCCCCATTTTGCGGACTGTGTCCTGATATATCAGATTTAGACCACTGCCGCTGTCCATAAGGACTCATGTGAGATGGTATCCGTTTATTATTGGGTCTAACACCAAGGCAGCCAATTCTTCATGTCGGATGCTTGTCACGTGATCCCCGCGATCAAAAGTGATCGGGCTGGCCAACCAGGGGTTGAACTTAGGGGTGACGGGCTCTATGGCGCGTATATCTCGGAGTGCATGTTTGCTTCTCCTCTTCGTCACGTGGATTATGTTTACTGTTTTAACCTTTGGTGGGAATTTTTTCTGTCCTCCAGTGCTTTGCTGGCGAGGTTCGTCCTCGTCTTCGCTTGGTGTCTCCCCCCCTTGTGTTCGGCGTTTAGCTTACCGGCCTGCTTGAAGACCCAGCATTCTCTGTGGGTGTGATTTGCAGGTTTATCGGGGGTGCCATGAATCTGACATAATTTGTCGAGAATCTTGTTTAGGCCAGACGGTCCATCTCTGCTGCCTTTGAAAGGCTTTTTCCGCTGACCTGGTCGAGAGCCCCTGAATCCGGCGTTTACCGCTGTATTATCTGGGCTATCTTCTTTATTTCGACGCTTGTTTTTATTGCGTCGTGGTTTTCCATTACCATCCCTGACTTCGGATGTGCTTGGGTCGCTGGTGCTACTGCGGGCTAACTAGCTATCTTCGCCCGCGCAAAAGCGGGTCGTGAGGCTTGTCAGGGCTGCCATTGTTCTCGGTTTTTCTTGGCCGAGGTGTCTGGTGAGCCATTCGTCTCGGACACTGTGTTTCAAAGCTGCTAAGGCTTCAACGTCCGGACAGTCGACGATTTGGTTCTTCTTAGTGAGAAACATGTTCCAAAGCTTTCGGACTGACTCTCCGGGCTGTTGAATTATATGACTTAAATCGTCTGCATCCGGAGGTTGGACATAGGTCCCTTGAAAATTAGCCCAAAAAGCGTCCTCGAGCTCCTCCCAACTTCCAATTGAGTTTTCGGGGAGGCTTTTCAGCCAGTGCCGAGATGGTCCTTTAAGCTTGAGGGGAAAGTATTTGATGGCATGGAGATCGTCTCCGCGAGCCATATGGATATGGAGGATAAAGTCCTCAATCCAGACCCCAGGGTCTGTGGTCCCGTCGTATGCCTCTATGTTCACTGGTTTGAATCCTTCTGGGAATTCGTGGTCCAGCACCTCATCGATGAAACATGGGGGGTGTGCGGCACCCCTGTATTTGGATGTATCATGACGTTCGGACAATTATAGTATTCGGTTTTGATTTTGTGCCGGAGCACGCTTCCTAGATCCATAGATGGATCTGGTCATACTAGATTTTTGGCACAAGCCCTCACGTAGATCGTGTGTTGACTTTGATCCGGCTGGTTGGACGTTTTATTTTTTGGCTGTGTGAGCTCTAAGGCCACATCGTCGAATTCGGGTAATAGCTTGCGCTTTGGATAGCTCTTTGTGTGGTAACCTCCACCATACTTTTCTTCGTTGTCGAGCACTTTGTTCCACCTGTTGTTGAGCGTATTCTGTTCGGCCTTAAGCCTTTGCTTCTGCTTCTTCAGACTCCTCGTTGTGGCAATAAGCCTTCTATGGAGGTTCTCTTGCTCCAAGTGCGTTTCTGGGATGATGTGTGCATCTTCGTCCGGGCTGTTTTCCTCCCCAGAGGGGGTTTGATGAGGTTTATCCTCGGCGTCGCCGTGTTCGGACGTCGGATCCGTACTATGTTTGCCGTTTGCAGCTTCATCGTGCTCTGCCACCGGGGCAATGTGGTCGCCGTTTCCTCTGGAGTCGACTGGAGTGTTATTTTCTCTTGCGCTGTTATCGCTGTTTTTGCCGAGGCGGGATTTGGAGCGGCGCCTACGCCGATGCTTTGTTTGCTTCTTGGAGGGGTCATTCTCCATTGTCTCCTCCCGTTCCTCGTCATCGTTTTCTTTGGGTGTATCCACCATGTATATGTCATGTGATGAAGTGGTTGTCCAGTGCCCTGTGGGCACTAGTTCCTGTTCCTCTCTTGCATCGTCGTCCATGCCGTCGATGTCTGCGGAGTCGAAATCGAGCATGTCGGTTAAATCGTCGACAGAGGCTACTAAGTGGGTGGTGAGTGGGCAGCGAATTTCTTTGTCGTCTGCATCCCAATCTAGCCGGACATAGTTCGGCCAACGATCTCCTGACAAGGAGAGAGACCTTAATGAATTTATCACGTCGCCGAAAGGTGAGTGCTAAAAGATATCCGCGGAGGTGAACCCCATGATCGGCGCTCAATCGGATTCGATAGGCACAGATGCAGGCGGCTCGGAGTCCGTGGCCGGAGACGAATCCAGTGGTCCGGCGACGCGGCTCTCGTAAGGGGTGAAGTCAGTATCCGGCTCCATCGCCACTGAGAGTGCGGCCTCTATGGCGGGGTCTATCCCTCCGGCCTCGGATGGCGTAATTTGCTCCGGATTGAAGGCCGGAGTTGTTGCAGATGCGATCTCCCGAACACTGTCCGGCGGCAGAGTTACGTCATGCTCGTCGTGATTATGCGGCGCACCTGACACGGGCTTGAATCCGTCGGAGATCAAGTCTCCGCGGATGTCGGCAGTGTAGTTTAAGTTTCCGAACCTGACCTGATGGCCAGGGGCGTAGCTCTCGACCTGCTGCAGATAGCCAAGCGAATTGGCCCACAGTGCGAAGCTGCCGAATACGAAGATCTGTCCGAGGAGGAAAACCTCACCCTGGACCGCATCGTTACCGATGATCGAAGGAGCCATCAAGCCTTACGGTGACGGCACAGTGGAACTCTCAATGAAAGCACCAATGTCGGTGTCAAAACCGGCGGATCTCGGGTAGGGGTCCCGAACTGTGCGTCTAAGGCGGATGGTAACAGGAGGCAGGGGACACGATGTTTACCCAGGTTCGGGCCCTCTCGATGGAGGTAATACCCTACGTCCTGCTTGATTGATCCTGATGATATGAGTATTACAAGAGTTGATCTACCACGAGATCCTAGAGGCTAAACCCTAGAAGCTAGCCTATGGTATTATTGTATGTTGTCCTACGGACTAAACCCTCCGGTTTATATAGACACCGGAGGGGGCTAGGGTTACACAGAGTCGGTTACAAGGGAGGAGATCTACATATCCGTATTGCCAAGCTTGCCTTCCGCGCCAAGGAAAGTCCCATCCGGACACGGGACGAAGTCTTTAATCTTGTATCTTCATAGTCCAACAGTCTGGCCAAAGGGTATAGTCTGGCTGTCCCGAGACCCCCTAATCCAGGACTCCCTCAATACCGACGATCAAATCTCGGGCAAGTAACATACCGATGACAAAGGGAATAACGTATGTTGTTATTGCGGCTTAACCGATAAAGATCTTCGTAGAATATGTAGGAACCAATATGAGCATCTAGGTTCCGCTATTGGTTAGTGACCAGAGATGTGTCTCGGTCATGTCTACATAGTTCTCGAACCCGTAGGGTCCGCGCGCTTAATGTTCGATGACAATTTGTATTATGAGTTATGTGTTTTGGTGACCGAAGTTTGTTCTGAGTCCCGGATGAGAGCACGGACATGACGAGGAGTCTCAAAATGGTCGAGAGGTAAAGATTCTTATATTGGAAGGTAGTATTCGGACATCGGAATGGTTCCAAGTGATTCGGGTGTTTTTACCGGAGTACCGAGGGGTTACCGGAACCCCCGGGGGAATTAATGGGCCTACATGGGCCTTAGTGAAAAATTATGGAACTATTGAAAAAGAAGTTTCTAGCAATTGTGTTTGCTTGTGATAAGTCCAGACCCTATATTATTGGTTCTAAAGTTACTATTCACATTGACCATGCTGCTATTAAATATCTCGTGGATAAGAAAGATGCTAAACCTAGGTTGATTAGGTGGCTTCTTTTATTACCAGAGTTTGATTTGCATATTGCTGATAGAGAGAGAGCTGATAATCCCGTCCTAGATAATTTGTTAATGATAATTTTCACCCAAGACCTGTTAATGATAATTTTCCTAATGAGCAATTAGCTATTATAAATGCTTTCTCTTCTCGTGATAACCCCTGGTATGCAAATTATGTCAATTTCATTGTTGCTAAATATATACCGCTCAATTACACATAACAACAAAGAAAAAGTTCTTCTTTGATTTAATACATTACTTTTGGGATGGCCCACATTTATCTAAAGAAGTAGATGGTGTTATTAGACGCTGTGTACCTGAACATGAGCAAGAACAAATCTTGAGGAAGTGCCACTCTGATGCATACGGAGGGCACCATACTGAAGACAGAACTGCACACAAGGTATTGTAATCTGTTTTTTATTGGCCTACTCTCTTCAAAGATGCACATAAATTTGTCTTTTCCTGTAATGAATGTCAAAGAGTTGAAAATATTAGTAGACATCGGGAAGTGTCTATGAATTACTCACTTGTTATCAAACCATTTTATGTTAAAGAGGTTTTGATTACAGGGATGTCTATTTTCATGCCCATCATTGCTTAGTCCTCCTCAATTTTACCCACGCTCATTTGCAGTCCTCATTTTCCCCCTCTACCGCGCGGCCCACCCTTACAAAAGCCCAAATGGGGGTTTGCCTCCGGGTCAAAGTCTTTGACCGTTATCTGGCGCGGTTACTGGCGCGTGGGATACCGCCCCTTGTCAGCGGCAACGCAGTCGTAGGTGGGCTCAGTTACTGACGTGTGGGACACCCCCTACGGGCTCATCTGTCAGGGTGAGTGGTGCATGAACTTGGGACAACCAAAGTTTAAATTCCAAACCATTTGGTATGAATGGTCCACATTGCAAGTTTGACCATATTTAAAAAAAATCAAAGAAATTGAAAAAAAGACCTCAAAATTTGAAATACCTTTGCATTGAGCCATCTTATGTGCAATACAGCAAGTTTGCAAAAAGAACATTCACAAAATGACCTATTTAGTATGAATTTGCATGGAGTTCAAGGCATATGCATGTGGAAATGATCACAATAGTCCATGAGAACATATCCAAAATTGGCACAACTATGGTCATTACCATTGTGAGCATTTTGTATAAGCAGATATCCTTTTTTTTTCATGTCCCGCCTTACGGCCATGTAAGCCGAGCTAGTTTTTTTTTTTTTTTTTTTTTTTTGCTGTGGGTTCTTTATTTCCTTCTCGGCTTACACACCTATAAGCCAAGTACCCGTGGTTTTACACTCGGCGTACGTCGCGTCACAGAACTACGTGTGATTTTCATGTAGTGTGTAAATTATGTCGTCTGTGTAAAACTGAACCCAATTGTTGGCGGTTCCCGGAATTTGGTCACCAAGGAAAGGTCAATGGCTGTCAAGCTTTTAGATCACCTTCCTCTATGAAGGAACTATGCAAATTCGGTGTGTTGCAAATCAATTCGGTGTCAACCAAAGATGAGTACACATATATGAACACACTAGAAATAGCACCTAATTAATTGCACATACATGTGCTTACTTTACAATCAATCATATCTTTGTGCATACAGATCACTTGAACTGAAATTAGATCAGCAGGAGATCACTGGAGCTAGCTTTGCTTTCTCCTATCATCCATACACAAATTAACATATAACCACACCTAATTAACTAACTACTTGATCATCACCGCCATCATAGCAGACGCGGGAACAAGTAGTCCCAATACTCGCCACCAATATCCTCCAACTCGATCACTCGATTCACAGCTCCTCCGACGTCAGCGCTCATGACGAGCCGATCTTGCACCGTTGGCGTCCCGTTATCCCTCCTCGAGCTGGCGAATGACACCATCTGATCGGAGCATCCATTTCCGTACACCGCCGTGAAATCGGCGTCGACGGTTCTTGCATGATCGGCGGCGGTGGCACTGCTCCTCCTTCTCCTCTTTCGGCGCGCGCGGCCCGTGGAATCCTCGCCAGCGCCGGCGGCGTCCAGGAACTGACCGTTGTCGTGCTCCAGGTCGAGGCGGCGCTGCACTTTCTCGATCGGGAAGTTGAGGTGCGCGCGCGGGCCGCGCATGCGCAGCGCCGCCACGTCGTAGGCGAGCGCGGCCTCGTCCGCCGTGGCGAACGTGCCCAGCCACACCCGCGTGCCCCGCCGCCGCGTGTCCCGGATCTCCGCCGCGAATTTTCCCCATGGCTCTGTGTCCTTGGTTATCTGAACTATGAAGAGAATTTGACTGACTGCTGATATTTTAGTGTTCTCTGATAAGCAGTGCCTGTATTGTAGTTACGACTAAACTATTAGTATTCCCATACAACATCCCCATCGATTCTCCAAAACAATAAGCTGAAACATCCCTGGACCATGATTAGTTAAATACCTGATTCCCTTGATGGCCAAGGCAAGCCTGCTAATGATTGGGTCATCAAGACATCAACACCGAAGAATCCAGTGTTTTCTTCCTTGAATGGACTCCAGTTGCTTGACTATTCTAGAAAAATCCAGTTGCTTGATTGATTTGCTTCAGAAGCCATGCAAATATGCAATGCAAGTCATACATGCATATACCACTTGCTCCCATCATTGCGTTCACATCGACATATCTCTCAACGTTGGTCTTACTCTTATCTTTGAACGCGCTCGACGATTAGTTGCTACAAATCTTATAGTTAATCCTTCAATCCTTGTTTGACAAGTTAAATACCCTTACAAGATCACTCAACCTGAACATTTATTCTTCTTCTTGCGGTTGTTCTCCAGGGACACGTACGCATGGATGCAAGTTGCATTGCATTGCTTACTTCTGTGTTATCTCTGGTTGAGCTAGAAGCTACCTAGATTAATCAATTTTTGCTATGCTTGATCATTTCGAGTCGGATTTACTTCACTGAAAGCTGGAAACAGTGTACTTTGCCCGCAAAAAAGAAAGGAAAGTGGAAGAAACAGTGTACCTCAAGCTCTGGATTGAAATGTAAATATCAATATCCCACCGGATCTGTAATTTGTGTTTTATTTTTTGCAAAAATGATCAAATCTATTATTAAAGTTCACCGGAAATACAAAGCATCTCGAACATAATAAAAATTATATTGAGATTTCGAGACCACTGAACGACCACTGCTGCCACCAGAACGAGCCGCTGACGCGCCGTTGTCATGGCTTGACCTTGACAATGACAGACAGGAAGTCTTCATCGATGAACGCGAGGCGAATCCACGGGCTCGTTGATAAAGTTTGGAGGGGAGAGTTTGCTCTCGACGCCTAGGGTTACGAGAGGAAACAAGAGAAAAACACTCATCCAACACCATCTTTAATTTCTGTTCTCAGTACATTTCTGTTTATCTGATTTTTGCTTTTCTTTAAAAATGTATGTAGAACATCAAAAGTCTCGTTGCAAACGCGTGCGCGGGGGGTGGGGGGTGGGGGGTGGGGTATCATCTAGTGCTTTCAAAAGAAAGAGGTCCACCACGGTGGTAACAAAGCCTATACAAAACTATGCAAAATCGATGTAACACATATGAACATGTATACCCACATGTTATAATGTTAAGTGGTCTTTGACTAAAAATGGCATGTATACTGTTAAATCATATTATAGATATCCAATTGAGAATGTAGAAAATTAAGATGCCTCCCAGAATTAAAGTGTTCCTCTTGTTGGTGCTTCAAAATAGCATAGTCACTAAAGGCAACCTGCTTAGAAGGGGATGCGCTAGAGATAAAAACTACCCTTTGTGGGCGAAATGAGAGTATCAACCCGTTGTTTTTTGGGCGCTCTGTTGCTAAAATGCTTTGGAACATAGTGAAATGTGATTTTGATTTGCAGAATATACCTGACAATGGGCATGAAATGTTTAATGTGTGGCTGGCAAACTTTAATAAAAAAGAAAGAAACATGGCAGTTCTTGGTATCCCTGGTATTTCTTGGACAATTTGGAAATTGAGAAATGGTGCTATTTTTCATAACAGCAAGGTTGCTGGTCCTTGTGTTCCTATTAATCTGATTATTAAAATGCTTCACGTTTGGCTTATCTTGCAAATAAATCCAGGAAGACAAGAAGTAATGAGGTGGAGCGTAAAAAGGATTGAGATGATCGATGGTGAAGTTTTTAGGGCTACGCTTGGCTGGAGGACATCACGTAGGATCACTGTGGGATGACCAGCTTCCCCCTCCCGAGCCGAGCTCATTTGGACTTTATTCAGTGATTGTTTGTGTGAAAATAGCGAGGCTTAAGCGTATGCATTATGCAGGGACGCATGCGTGTTATATGGGCAGAATAGCCAGGAGATTTACAAGTTAGTTAGGAGAAGGATTGATCTCCAAGTCAACTAACGACCTGGGGTTTATCTCTTCAGCCTAACAAGATTACAACAGCTCAAACACACGCACACATCTCCTATACATATCTAAACATATACAATGTTTAACACTCCTCCTCAATCACAACTGTAAGTGGAGATTGTGCCTAAATGCTTGCAACTGCCTTAGAGAGAGGGGTTTAGTAAACCCATCCGCAACTTGATCACCAGTAGGTACAAATCTGACATTCAACAATTAGTCAGCCACCCTTTCTCGAACAAAGTGATAGTCTATCTCTATATGCTTTGTCCTGGCATGAAAAATAGGGTTAGCAGATAGATATGTAGCACCAAGATTATCACACCAAAGTGATGCTGCCTTTGGATGAGGAACACTCAATTCTGTCAACAAATTCTGGACCCAAATGACTTCAGCAGTGGCATTAGCTAGAGCCTTGTACTTAGGCTCTGTGCTTGATCTCGACACTGTAGCCTGCTTGTGTGCAGTCCAAGAGATCAGGTTACTCCCAAGGAACACTGCGAAGCCTCCTGTTGATCTCCTATCATCAAGACAGCCTACCTAGTCTGCATCTGAAAAAGTGCGTACAAGCATTGAGTCTGACTTGACAAGTTGAAGTCCAAGACTCTTTGTTCCTTGAAGATATCTAAGTATCCTCTTTACTGCAGTCCAATGAACACTAGTGGGAGCATGCAAGAACTGACATACTTTATTAACTGAATATGAAATATCTGATCGAGTCAATGTTAGGTACTGTAATGCTCCTACAATTCTCATGTACCTGGTGGAGTCCTCGGCTGCAAGCAACTCCCCATCATAAAGAGACAATTTTTCAAAGGTGGATAAAGGTGTAGATGAGGGCTTACATCCTTTCATACCCATCCGCTGAAGTATTTCTTGCACATACTTTTCCTGTGACAGAACAATTCCATTCTTAACATTTTTACCTCAATCCCAAGGAAGAAGTGCAAATCTTTGAGAAGAGCTTCAACTGCTTGAGATGAGGAGCTTGTAACAATTATATCATCAACATAAATGAGCATAAAAATGGTTATACCATAATGATGATAAAAGAATAGAGAGGTATCTCCTTTGGAAGCAACAAAGCCAAGAGATTGTAACTTTGAAGACAAACGATAATACCAAGCTCTAGGTGCTTATTTTAGTCCATACAGTGCCTTATCAAGTTTGTAGACATGCTGTGGTGAGACTGAACTTTCATACCCAGGAGGTTGCCACATAAAAATTGTTTCTTCAAAACACCATGCAAAAATACGTTTTTTACATCTAGTTGTCGCATGCACCAGTTTCTAGATATTGCAACTGAGAGAATTAATCTGATAGTAGCAGCTTTCACTACTAGACTAAATGTATCCTCATAATCAATCCCATACCTCTATTTGAAACCTTTGGCCACCAGACGTGCCTTGTACCTATCAACAGTGCCATCAGATTTTCCTTTACCTTATATACCCATTTGCAGCCAATCACATTCCTGCCCTTGACTGGTGGAACAAGGCGCCATGTTCTATTTTCCATTAGAGCTGCATACTCCTCATCCATTGCCTTCTTCCATTTTGAGTCACCGAGTGCTTCCTCCAAATTTTTCGGTTCACATGTGGCACAAAAAGAACCCCAACGAACACAACCATCTTATAAAATTTCGTTTAATAACACCACTTTGTGACCTTGTGTGGGATCGCACAGGAGGAGGTAGAGTTGGTTGTGCAACTTGTAGCTGTAGCCTATTTGTTGAAGAAGACACCGCAGAAGATCCAGAATCGGCCCCAGCAGATCCGGAGTCAAACTCCTGTTGAGATCCGGTGTGGGCTAGCGCTTCCTCCCGTGCAGAATTACCACCTGGCAGTTCCTGGCTGGGCTCCAGAGACAGCTCAGGCGACAGTGCGCCTGAGCCCGCATGCACCGAGCCGCCGGTGCCATGTGGGCTGCCCTCAGCCGCAGGGACGGGCCAGCGGTGAGTGCGGGTGGCCCGCTCGATGCCGACCCGCCCAATGCCGTTGCGGGTGTCGCCCGACCGGAGAACCGCGCAACAATTGGCCCACCTGGCCCGCCTGCGACCATGGATCCCGAGGGGATTCGCCCGCCACGATCAGCTTCGGGAGCCCCGTCCTGATCTTCGGTGGCCACCGCTGCACTGTTTGTTTGTTGCATAAAATCAAACGAGTTTTCACCTATTTCTTCATCATTTTCCTACCCTATTTCCTGCACACTTTCAGCAGAGTTCTGATCAAAGGTATTAGTCATTGACATATGGCCAGTAGGATCTACTCCCCCTTGAACAAAACGAGGTGATGGTAGGAGATGAGATGGCAAAAGAATGAGTTCTTTGCGGAGTTGTGAACTGGCATTTGGATGGAGGCTAGCAAAAGGAAAAATTTGCTCATCAAAGACAACATCTTGAGAAATATAGACACGTCCCGAGGAGATATCTAGACACTTATATCCTTTGTGGACGCAAAAGGAAAAATTTGCTCATCAAAGACAACATCTCGAGAAATATAGACACGTCTGAGGGAGTCCTGGATTAGGGGGTCCTCGGACAGCCGGACTATATCCTTCGGCCGGACTATTGGATTATGAAGATACAAGATTGAAGACTTCGTCCCGTGTCCGGGTGGGACTCTCCTTTGCGTGGAAGGCAAGCTTGGTGTCGGTGTCAAAACCGGCGGATCTCGTAGTAGGTGTCCTAAGCTAGGCGTCTTGGAGCGATGGTAAGATGGACACGGGGTTTTACCCAGCTTCGGGCTCTCTTGATGAGATAATACCCTACATGCTGCTTTTGATTGTATTCATATGGGTGTAGTACAGAGTACATGTATCTACCACGAGATTGTAGTGATGAATATGAGATTATCTATTGACTAGCCTGGCCTCGGTTTATATAAGACACCGGAAGCCTAGGGTTTAGGAGAGTCCTTGTCTTGGGCGCCAAGTCTTGTGGAGTCTTCCTTGTATGCGGTAGGGGTCGTCCGAACTAGCCCATGAGTATGCGGCCATGGGGTCCTCGACCCAATCTAACTGATCGGGAGACGTCGTGGTGAGTACCCCCTAGTCCAGGACACCGTCAGTAGCCCCCTGAACCAGTCTTCAAGTTGGGGACGCTCCTCGATTCTTCCGAACTGTTCTTCACCTTCGGTCGTCGGTCTTGAAAACTGGTTCAACAAATCTTCTCATCTTCAATCTTGAGGATCGCCGAAGAGAATCCGAAGAGTTTACACGTCGGGCATCCGAGGAGCCCCTTTAAGTTATCGGCCTTTATCAATGCCTTGTTAATTTTACGCCCACCTCGGGTTTGAAGTTATTCCCGGGTGGCCGTGCCTCTTGCGTCTGAGGTCCAACACCAGACTGCATTCGAGGTATCTTTTGCAGCGAGCACCAACGCCGGACCGCTTCCAAGCCCCAACGCCGGAATGTATCTGAACTCCACCGCCGGAATGTATCCGAGCTCCATCGCCGGACTATATCCGAAGAGTATTGTTACAGCCGAGCTCCAACGCCGAACTGCATCCGAGGTGTCATAGATCACCTTGGTTCAAAAAGTTGAAGGAGTTTAGCCGAGCTTAATGTCGGAAATGCCCTCTACGGAGCCAGCCACTGGCGCCCGAGCTTTATGCCGGACTGCTTTCGGGGTGTCTATTGTAGTCGAGCACCAATGCTGGACTGTATCCGAGGTGGTGCACCACCTCGACCATGGGCTGATTTTTATGAATTTAATTCCAAATTGTGCAATGTAATCTCTGCCGAGATGTATAGCCAGTAGCCCTCAAGGTGCGTGTTGGCCTAATATCCGGGATGCACCTGAAGGAAAAAACAAACCGCTGACCCTAGTAGCCCTGAGACTCAGGTCGATTCATAAAATCAGCCTGAGGATCAATTCCCAGCTCGACCGTGTACTTAGGAATAGAAACGCGGTGTGCAAAGTCCTCGAGACTCAGGTTGGGTGCGGCCGACCAACCTGAGGATAATAATCTCCTCGAAAACTATACTGCGCTTTAAATTTTCTGCATTGGATTGCCAATGCAGTAGCCCCCGAGACACTGGTCGGGTGGCAACACCAGATCAGGGGATCGATGTACCCCTTTAATATTTGTAAATGATAAGCACGAAGCCCAGTAGCCCCCAGCCTTAATGTGGCACGGGTGGCCGAATTAAGGATCGATATCCGAAATAAAATCACAAATTATGTGTAATGATTCTATGTATCCAAGTACTCTATATCATTAATACTCGAATCTGCATTGTACAAAACTTTGTTGACCGACCATCGGCTTCAACCTCCTCGGCCAGTAACCGAGGAGTGTTTGTCCCACTTTATAAAGCCTTTACAAGGGCAAAGATTTACGACAAACAAGGCAATTCGGCCATACGGTTTTATAAACAAAGGTACGCAGAGAGATATGTTATATTACTTTTTAACGTAAGAAACATCTTCCAAAGAAAATAGTCCCGCTATCGGTTCCTTTCTTTGGGTTGTCATGCTAAGCATGAAACCTCAGCTCCGATCAATGCGAATATTGAGGATTTAGTTGGGGAAAGTTCCCAAACTCTATGGTCTAAATGAACCCAAATTTTCACTTCCGTTGTGACCGTTTATAATCTGAAAGTGACCCATCGTCGCTTCTACCCCCTTGTAGATGCTATGCATGGTGTTTCCGAAATAACAAAACAACCCTTAGCCGACGTCTCGGTGCCCGAAGGCGGTTGTGTTGGCGGAAACGAGGCAATCAGATATGTGGGATTTATAACTTTCACTTAGTCATAGGAGCTTAAAGTTGGGAGGCCAGCAAGTAGCCCCCCGGTTAGTGTTCGGCGACAGCCGAGGTCAAGTCGTAAACACTTCGGCCAATGTTATGAACGGCCGGTCATTTAATATAGTCATCGGACCGCTGACCGGTTTATGCTTATTGTGACAGTCAATTTTCGGCTTTCTCCACTGCGGTGCTTAACCATGTGAGCTGGAAGCACAATCGCAGTGGTTCTCCCTTTGCACATTTAGCCGAACAAAGCGGAACATAGGAGGCAAGCACAGGAGCCAAGCAACCCAACTATTGACCGAAGACACAATTCGAAACTGATGCATATATAGCAATATCCGAGAATTTTTGCCGAATATCTAAAGGTGTCCGGCGTTGCATTGCGAGACTTATGTGGGAAACACACAAATAGTATAAAAGTACCATAGGCTTGAAAAACCAAAAAACCTCAGGAAAAACTTGAAGTCCGAACTGGATCAAGTGTTCGGTGCCAATCCAAAAAATTGGTCTTAGAGAAAAAAAGTGCTTATGTCATGCTTTAACATGACGCATCCTATCACAAGACTTCAAGTGGGTCAGCCTTCGGCTTCAACCTCCCTATCCCGAAGGCGGGGTGTTTCTCGTTAGGCCAGTTTAGCGGACTAAAACTCGAGCGGCCTGAGAGAGAAATCAGGCTACCCGGCTATTGACCACACACTTGCGTCGAAAAAGGAGTGATAGAAAAAGACATTGCAGCGACCGAGAAGAAAAATTTATTGTAAAACGGCTCATGCAAATTTAAGAGCCCCCAAGTGACTTGGGTAAAAGAATTTTATGTATGATGATTGTATGTACCAAAGTATTTATATCATATTTGTGTTCACCCGAACTTTATATGCGTCTTAACCGTTCATCGGCTTCTCCCTCTTTGGTTAAGGGCCGAAAAGTGTTATGTACTCCACCTGTCGAGAATATCGACGGTGTTTCCGATAACCAGGCAATCAGGTCATAAGGCTGTAACAGACAAAGCGCGCTCAAGGAACTTATGCTATATTACTGACAAAGTGTAAGAAGCATCCTCGAAGAAAATAATACCCCCACCGATACCTTTCTTTGGTGCTCATTATTACTATGAGACTTGTGCAATAGATTTTTTGTACTCATGAGTTCCGTTGTGTGCCGACCATAATTGAAAACAATAAGAGCGCTAGCTTTCGGCTTCACCCAGTCTGAGGTCCGGCTCGGATGACCCGATCGTGACAATCGCAGAGGTGCTCCCTTTACTCCCTAGCCGAACAATCGGGAACGTAGGGGTAAACACAGGAGCAAGGCAACCCAGCATGCAAATCGCTTAAGTCAACACGGTGCATATTGTGGCGTAATACACGAACAAGGAACGAAGCCATACAAGTATAATCATTTACAAGAGGAAAGGCTTCATAAAGGAAGCCCCCAAATAAACGGGGTATTTGAATTTGTGTGTCACAAACGAAGTTTTGACGAGGTTTTCACAAACAATTTTTTGCCAAAAAAAGTATAATGCTTGGTCGAACCGAACACAAATTTAAAATTTAAAACTTTGAGTATGAAAGAGACTTAGCTGGTTAGTGTGTTCGGTATTGATGACGCGGTCCGGGCTTGATGTGGGATAGGGTTCCAGCCCCCAAGCTGGACCCGAGGTGGCCGAGCGGAGAGCTGGGCACTCCGAAGTGGCGATACAGCACGACCGCTATGGAGAGTTGAGGCTCTTAGTTTAGCCGAGGTGACGAAGCAGGTCGGCGGGGTGATGCCGGAGTCTCCGACCGAGTAGGTTGATGAAGCGGCGACGCGGGATTGCCAACACAGGGCAGCGCGCCAAGGCGATGACACAATTAGGTTGCGGACGTCGGCACGCCGAGGTGACAGTGCGGCCCGGTCTAAGTCAATTGCCTGGACAGATAAAATATTGCAAGCCAGAGATAATAATATATTGTTATATATATATATAATCCTCTACTTAATGAATTTAAGTAAAGTGAATAATTAAAGAAATATGGCCTGAATGCCAAGGTCGTCCCGACAGAGTTGCCGCGGAGATGCTGGCACAAGGACGCGCGCTGAGGCGACGTCACAACTTGGTCGACACAAGCGGGATGATGACTTCGGTCTGCCATGACACCGTCTACGTGCAAGAAGTAGCACAAGACAGATAATAATAACAAAATAAAGAAAAGAAAATTTCTTTATAATTTTTTTATGTAAAATAAATTATTAAAGGAGATTTGGCCTGGCGCGAGGCCGATGTGTCGCAGGGCGTCGGCGTGACGAGGTGACAAAATCCAAATTCGCAGGGTCGCCCCGGTTACGGAAAGATGAGTGCGGGACCGGGATGGCATATCAGATCACCCTAAGACGACGGCCTCAAGGTAGACCGGACCGTGAAACCTGCAGTACGAACAATCGTCGACGAGCAGAAAATACTCTCTGAAATATTATTAATATGCACAATGTGAATAATTAGAACAATTGCACCTGTCGACTTATCCGATGACGTCGAAGCTGATAGCAGACAAGATGATTATGGATGAGGGACGTCCTTGCCGGAGTGCGTCAAGAGTGCGTCGGGCCGACCAATATACGGAACTGCCGATTTGAATGTGGAGATCGGTTTGATGAAGGTTCTGACGCGTACGTCAGCTGGCCAGATTGATGCAGACGAAACAAAGCATTTACAAGAATCGGCGAAGTATCCTGCAAAAAATAATGCAGTACAAACCAATAAAAAATAATATACGTGCAACAATCCCTAGAACATAGTAAAAGGAAAGGGATCCACGCTTCCTGTTGATCGCCTCTTAGTGCACATAGCAATTTGAGGGAAAAGTAAACTTGGCCATGTACTCCACGTGAAGTGGTGGTGTTACGTAGCTAGCTAAACCAGTATTAGCGCCTGATCCTGGTAGTAGTAGCACTAGTTGGCGTGGTAGTCATCAAGAAGTGAAGGCCGGTTGCAAAACTAGTACATGATTGTGTTAGAACTACGCAAACCTTAACAAAAATAAAAAACTGCTAGTGGACAACCGACGGCAGGCTGAATTAAATAAGGAAAAAGAATGAGAATAAGGGAAAGGATCTCCCTTGATGATCGCTGCCCGTGGTGGATTTGTCCTCAGCTCCGCGATCAAGAACTGCGTGCGCCGTCAAGGCCAGTTTGACAATCCATTAAACGCCCCGTCTGTCGATCAAAGGAGCGGAGTAGGGCGCTAAACGCCGTGTAGGAGCGCGTTGTTGGTCGCAGATTTTTTAGACCTTGATCTTGACCTAATCTGCGGACGAAGCTTGCAAACCAGAGACAATTCTCATAAAAACTAACTTGTGCGAAATAGATTTGATTAGAAAAATATCACCTGATTATCCCATCGATCCGCGATGATCATCTAGCAGGCTCTCAATAAAAGCATCAATGTTGGTGTCAAAACTGACGGATCTCGTAGTAGGGGTCCTAAACTAGGCATCTTGGAGCGATGGTAACATGGACACGGGGTTTTATCCAGCTTCGGGCTCTCTTGATGAGATAATACCCTACATGCTGCTTTTGATTGTATTCATATGGGTGTAGTACAGAGTACATGTATCTACCACGAGATTGTAGTAATGAATATAAGATTGTCTATTGACTAGTCTGGCCTCGGTTTATATAAGACATCGGAAGCCTAGGGTTTAGGAGAGTCCTTGTCTTGGGTGCCAAGTCTTGTGGAGTCTTCCTTGTATGCGGCAGGGGTCGTCCGAACTGGCCCATGAGTATGCGCCATGGGGTTCTCGGCCCAATCTAACTGATTAGGAGACGACGTGGTGAGTACCCCCTAGTCCAGCACACCGTCACTTGATAATTAGGATATGTGGATCTCCTCCCTTGTAACCGACTCTGTGTAACCCTAGCTGTTGAGGAACGTAGTAATTTCAAAAAATTTCCTACGCACACACAAGATCATGGTGATGCATAGCAACAAGAGGGGAGAGCGTTGTCCACGTACCCTCGTAGGCCGGAAGCGGAAGCGTTTAGCACAACGCGGTTGATGTAGTCGTAAGTCTTCACGATCCGACCGATCAAATACCGAACGCACGGCACCTCCGAGTTCAGCACACGTTCAACCCGATAACGTCCCTCGAACTCCGATCCAGCCGAGTGTTGAGGGAGAGTTTCGTCAGCACGACGGCGTGGTGACAATGATGATGTTCTACCGACGCAGGGCTTCGCCTAAGCACCGCTATAGTATTATCGAGGTGGACTATGGTGAAGGGGGGCACCGCACACGGCTAAAAGATCAACTGATCAATTGTTGTGTCTCTAGGGTGCCCCCCTGCCCCCGTATATAAAGGAGCAAGGGGGGTGCAACCGGCCAGGAGAGGGGCGCGCCAGGAGGAGTCCTACTCCCACCGGGAGTAGGACTCCCTCCCTTTTTCCTAGTTGGATTAGGACTTGGGGGGGAGTGGAGGAGAAGAAGGAAAGGGGGGCGCTACCCCCCTCTCCTTGTCCTATTCGGACTAGGGGGGAGGGGCACGCGGCCCTTGCCCCTGGCCGCCTCTCCTCTCTTCCACTAAGGCCGACTATGGCCCATTAACTTCCTGGGGGGTTCCGGTAACCTCCCGGTACTCTGGTAAACCCGATTTCACCCGGAACACTTCCGATATCCAAACATAAGCTTCAAATATATCAATCTTCATGTCTCGACCATTTCGAGACTCCTCGTCATGTCTGTGATCACATCTGGGACTCCGAACAACCTTCGGTACATCAAAACATATAAACTCATAATATAACTGTCATCAAACGTTAAGCGTGCGAACCCTACGGGTTTGAGAACTATGTAGACATGACCGAGGCACATCTCCGGTCAATAACCAATAGCGGAACCTGGATGCTCATATTGGCTCCCACATATTCTACGAAGATCTTTATCGGTCAGACTGCATAACAACATACGTTGTTCCCTTTGTCATCGGTATGTTACTTGCCCGAGATTCGATCGTCGGTATCTCAATACCTAGTTCAATCTCGTTATCGACAAGTCTCTTTACTCGTTTCGTAATACATCATCCCGCAACTAACTCATTAGTTGCAATGCTTGCAAGGCTTATGTGATGTGCATTACCGAGAGGGCCCAGAGATACCTCTCCGACAATCGGAGTGACAAATCCTAATCTCAAAATATGCCAACCCAACATGTACCTTCGGAGACACCTGTAGAGCACCTTTATAATCACCCAGTTACGTTGTGATGTTTGGTGGCACACAAAGTGTTCCTCCGGTAAACGGGAGTTGCATAATCTCATAGTCATAGGAACATGTATAAGTCATGAAGAAAGCAATAGCAACAAACTAAACGATCAAGTGCTAAGCTAACGAAATGCGTCAAGTCAATCACATCATTCTCCTAATGATGTGATCCCGTTAATCAAATGACAACCCATGTCAATGGCTAGGAAACTTAACCATCTTTGATCAATGAGCTGGTCAAGTAGAGGCATACTAGTGACATACTGTTTGTCTATGTATTCACACGTGTATTATGTTTTCGGTTAATACAATTCTAGCATGAATAATAAACATTTATCATGATATAAGGAAATAAATAATAACTTTATTATTGCCTCTAGGGCATATTTCCTTCAGTCTCCCACTTGCACTAGAGTCAATAATCTTGATTACACGGTAATGATTCTAACACCCATGGAGCCTTGGTGCTGATCATGTTTTGCTCGTGGAAGAGCCTTAGTCAATGGGTCTGCAACATTCAGATCCGTATGTATCTTGCAAATTTCTATGTCTCCCACCTGGACTAAATCCCGGATAGAATTGAAGCGTCTCTTGATTTGTTTGGTTCTCTTGTGAAATCTGGATTCCTTCGCCAAGGCAATTGCACCAGTGTTGTCACAAAAGATTTTCATTGGACCCGATGCACTAGGTATGACACCTAGATCGGATATGAACTCCTTCATCTAGACTCCTTCATTTGCTGCTTCCGAAGCAGCTATGTACTCCGCTTCACACGTAGATCCCGCCACGACGCTTTGTTTAGAACTGCACCAACTGACAGCTCCACCGTTCAATGTAAATGCGTATCCGGTTTGTGATTTAGAATCGTCCGGATCGGTGTCAAAGCTTGCATCAACGTAACCGTTTACGATGAGCTCTTTGTCACCTCCATAAACGAGAAACATATCCTTAGTCCTTTTCAGGTATTTCAAGATGTTCTTGACCGCTGTCCAGTGATCCACTCCTGGATTACTTTGGTACCTCCCTGCTAGACTTATAGCAAGGCACACATCAGGTCTGGTACACAGCATTGCATACATGATAGAGCCTATGGCTGAAGCATAGGGAACATCTTTCATTTTCTCTCTATCTTCTACAGTGGTCGGGCATTGAATCTTACTCAACTTCACACCTTGTAACACAGGCAAGAACCCTTTCTTTGCTTGATACATTTTGAACTTCTTCAAAACTTTGTCAAGGTATGTGCTTTGTGAAAGTCCAATTAAGCATCTTGATCTATCTCTATAGATCTTGATGCCCAATATATAAGCAGCTTCACCGAGGTCTTTCATTGAAAAACTCTTATTCAAGTATCCCTTTATGCTATCCAGAAATTCTATATTATTTCCAATGAACAATATGGCATCAACATATAATATTAGAAATGCTATAGAGCTCCCACTCACTTTCTTGTAAATACAGGCTTCTCCAAAAGTCTGTACAAAACCAAATGCTTTGATCACACTATCAAAGCGTTTATTCCAACTCCGAGAGGCTTGCACCAGTCCATAAATGGATCGTTGGAGCTTGCACACTTTGTTAGCTCCCTTTGGATCGACAAAACCTTCCGGTTGCATCATATACAACTCTCCTTCCAGAAATCCATTCAAGAATGCAGTTTTGACATCCATTTGCCAAATTTCATAATCATAAAATGCGGCAATTGCTAACATGATTCGGGCAGACTTAAGCATCGCTACGGGTGAGAAGGTCTCATCGTAGTCAATCCCTGAACTTGTCGAAAACCTTTTGCAACAAGTCGAGCTTTATAGACAGTAACATTACCGTCAGCATCAGTCTTCTTCTTGAAGATCCATTTATACTCAATTGCTTGCCAATCACCGGGCAAGTCTACCAAAGTCCACACTTTGTTCTCATACATGGATCCCATCTCAGATTTCATGGCCTCGAGCCATTTTGCGGAATCTAGGCTCACCATCGCTTCTTCATAATTCGTAGGTTGGTCATGGTCTAGTAACATAACTTCCAGAATATGATTACCGTACCACTCTGGTGCGGATCTTACTCTGGTCGGCCTACGAGGTTCAGTAACAACTTGATCTCAAGTTTCATGATCATCATCATTAACTTCCTCACTAATTGGTGTAGGTGTCGCAGAAACCGGTTTCTGCGATGAACTACTTTCCAATAAGGGAGCAGGTACAGTTACCCCATCAAGTTCTACTTTCCTCCCACTCACTTCTTTCGAGAGAAACTCCTTCTCTAGAAAAACTCCAAATTTAGCAACAAAAGTCTTGCCTTCGGATCTGTGATAGAAGGTGTAACCAACAGTCTCCTTTGGGTATCCTACGAAGACACATTTCTCCGATTTGGGTTCGAGCTTATCAGGTTGAAGCTTTTTCACATCAGCATGGCAGCCCCAAACTTTCAGAAACGACAACTTTGGTTTCTTGCCAAACCACAGTTCGTAAGGCGTCATCTCAACGGATTTCGATGGTGCCCTATTAACGTGAATGCGGCCGTCTCTAAAGCATAACCCCAAAATGATAGCGGTAAATCAGTAAGAGACATCATAGATCGCACCATATCAAGTAAAGTACGATTACGATGTTTGGACACACCATTACGCTATGGTGTTCCGGGTGGCATGATTTGCGAAACTATTCCGCATTGTTTCAAATGAAGACCAAACTCATAACTCAAATATTCTCCTCCACGATCAGATCGTAGAAACTTTATTTTCTTGTTACGATAATTTTCAACTTCACTCCGAAATTCTTTGAACTTTTCAAACATTTCAGACTTATGTTTCATTAAGTAGATATACCCATATCTGCTTAAATCATCTGTGAAGGTGAGAAAATAACAATATCCGCCACGAGCCTCAACATTCATCGGACCACATACATCTGTATGTATGATCTCCAACAAATCTGTTGCTCTCTCCATAGTATCGGAGAACGGCGTTTTAGTCATCTTGCCCACGAGGCACGGTTCGCAAGTACCAAGTGATTCATAATCAAGTGGTTCCAAAATTCCATCAGTATGGAGTTTCTTCATGTGCTTTACACCGATATGACCTAAACGGCAGTGCCACAAATAAGTTGCATTATCATTTGAAAGAAATATGCCCTAGAGGCAATAATAAAGTTATATTTATTTCCGTATATCATGATAAATGTTTATTATTCATCCTATAATTGTATTAACCGGAAACATAATACATATGTGAATACATAGACAAACAGAGTGTCACTAGTATGCCTCTACTTGACTAGCTCGTTGATCAAAGATGGTTATGTTTCCTAACCATAGACATGAGTTGTCATTTGATTAATGGGATCACATCATTAGGAGAATGATGTGATTGACTTGACCCATTCCGTTAGCTTAGCACTTGATCGTTTAGTTTGTTGCTATTGCTTTCTTCATGACTTATACATGTTCCTATGACTATGAGATTATGCAACTCCCGAGTACCGGAGGAACACTTTGTGTGCTCCCAAACGTCACAACATAACTGGGTGATTATAAAGGTGCTCTACATGTGTCTCCAATGGTACTTGTTGATTTGGCATAGATCGAGATTAAGATTTGTCACTCCGATTGTCGGAGAGGTATCTCTGGGCCCTCTCGGTAGTGCACATCACAAGAAGCCTTGCAAGCATTGTGACTAATGAGTTAGTTGCGGGATGATGCATTACAGAACGAGTAAAGAGACTTGCCAGTAATGAGATTGAACTAGGTATGATGATACCAACGATCGAATCTCAGGCAAGTAACATACCGATGACAAAGGGAACAACGTATGTTGTTATGCGGTTTGACTGATAAAGATCTTCGTAGAATATGTAGGAGCCAATATGAGCATCTAGGTTCCGCTATTGGTTATTGACCGGAGACGTGTCTCGTTCATGTCTACATAGTTATCGAACCCGTAGGGTCCGCACGCTTAACGTTACGATGACAGTTATATTATGAGTTTATATGTTTTGATGTACCAAAGGTTGTTCGGAGTCCCGGATATGATCACGGACATGACGAGGAGTCTCGAAATGGTTGAGGTATAAAGATTGATATATTGGAAGCCTATATTTGGATATTGGAAGTGTTCCAGGTGAAATCGGCATTTTACCGGAGTACCGGGGGTTACCGGAACCCCCCCCCCCCCCCGGGGGCTTAATGGGCCTACATGGGCCTTAGTGGAAATAGAGGGCAGCAAGGGGAGTGTGGGGCGCGCCCCCCCAAGGCCCAAACCGAATTGGTTTAGGGCAAGGGGGCCGCCCCCTTACTAGTAGAAAAAGGACGTAATGTGAGACACATTAGTCCCGGTTCGATTTTGGCCCGGTACTAATGGCACCATTAGTGCCGGTTCGAATGGCTATGCATTAATGCCGGTTCGTGTTGAACCTTTAGTACCGGTTCATGCCACGAACCGGTGCTAAAGGGGTGGTGGCAGGCTGGCGTTAGGCCGGGGCCCCATGATCATCTTTAGTACCGGTTCGTGGCACAAACCGGTACTAAAGGGATAACCTTTAGTACCGGTTTGTGCCATGAACCGGGACTAAAGGGGTCTGACCTATAGTCCCGGTTGGAGACACAAACCGGGACTATAGGGCAATTTTCAAACTCTACCCGCCCCCCCATGTATCGCCATTTCAGTTTTGAAAAAATCAAAAGAAAATGATAAAAACTTCAGAAAATAAAATCCTTTGAGAGGCAGTTATATTACTACACCTACTAGTTATGAAAATTTGAAAACTCAAATTTGGACATGTTTTGCAAAAAGTGTAGGGAAAATGTAAAACGGTTATAACTTTTGCATACGATGTCGGAAAAAAACGTATGATATATCAAAAAATTCAGCACGAAAATCCGGATTTGATTTTGACTGCCTATGGACTGTTTGCAAATTTTAGAATCCTCAAATTCCAAAAGGAAAAAAAGATATGCTCAAATTTTAGTTTTTTTTTAATTTTTGTCAAACTATGGTCAAACTACTTATTCAAGAAGTTTTAATGGTACTACATAATTATTCAAGAATATTAGTGTTACTAAATAATTATTTCAATTTTTTGAATTTTGGTCAAATCTAGTCAAACTGTGGTCAAACTATGGTCAAACTGTGGTCAAACTATGGTCAAACTATGGTCAAACTTATTCAATAAATATTAGTGTTACTAAATAATTACTGTTTTTAGAATAATAGTTTCAAACTCAAATGGTGAAATGAGTGACCTAATGCTCAAGCTAAACTGCTGAGGGTTAATAGGATTGATAGCTTACATTTGTCAGGAAAACAACAAGTGCAGACTTGGAAAGTAGGGGAAATAGAACTCCGAAGTTAAGCGTGCTTAGGCTGGGGGAGTGAGAGGATGGGTGAACGACCGGGAAGTTAGACAATTTGGAATGAGTGATCCACACTTGAGCAGTTAAGAGGGTGTGATTAGAGACTAAATCATCAAATAATTCAATTCAGAAAATTGAAAATAAAAAAATCAAAAAAATTCCAAAATTTTCAAAAAAAACCTCTAGTACCGGTTGGTAACACCAACCTGGTACTAAAGGTCCGCCATGCCACGGCGCGAGCTCACGCCACGTGGTGGGCCTTTAGTGGTGGTTCGTGCCGAACCGGTACTAAAGGGGGGGGGGGGCTTTAGTGCCCACACTTTAGTGCCGGTTACAGAACCAGCACTAAAGGCCCTTACAAACCGGTTTTAAATCTCCGTTTTCTACTAGTGACTCTTTCCTTCTCCTACTCTCCCTTTCCTCCCCCCTCCTACTCCTACTAGGAATAGGAGGAGTCCTACTCCTAGTGGGAGTAGGACTCCCCCTTGGCACGCCTCTCCCTGGCCGGCCACCTCCTCCCCTTGCTCCTTTATATACGGGGGCAAGGGGGCACCCCAGAGACACAACAATTGATTGTTTGATTTTTTAGCCGTGTGCGGTGCCCCCCTCCACCATAGTCCACCTCGATAATACTATAGCGGTGCTTAGGCGAAGCCCTGGGTCGGTAGAACATCATCATCGTCACCACGTCGTTGTGCTGACGAAACTCTCCCTCAACACTCGGCTGGATCGGAGTTCGAGGGACGTCATCGGGCTGAACGTGTGCTGAACTCGGAGGTGCCGTATGTTCGGTACTTGATCGGTCGGATCATGAAGACGTATGACTACATCAACCGTGTTGTGCTAACGCTTCCGCTTTTGGTCTACGAGGGTACGTGGACAACACTCTCCCCTCTCGTTGCTATGCATCATCATGATCTTGTGTGTGCGTAGGAATTTTTTTGAAATTACTACATTCCCCAACAGTGGTATCAGAGCCTGGTTTTATGCGTAGATGTCATATGCACGAGTAGAACACAAGTGAGTTGTGGGCGATATAAGTCATACTACTTACCAACATGTCATACTTTGGTTCAGTGGTATTGTTGGATGAAGCGGCCCGGACCGACATTACGTGTATGCTTACGCGAGACTGGTTCTACCGATGTGCTTTGCACACAGGTGGCTGGCGGGTGTCAGTTTCTCCAACTTTAGTTGAACCGAGTGTGGGTAAGCCCGGTCCTTGAGAAGGTTAAAACAACACCAACTTGACAAACTATCGTTGTGGTTTTGATGCGTAGGTAAGAATGGTTCTTGCTCAGCCCGTAGCAGCCACGTAAAATTTGCAACAACAAAGTAGAGGACGCCTAACTTGTTTTTGCAGGGCATGTTGTGATGTGACATGGTCAAGACATGATGCTAAATTTTATTGTATGAGATGATCATGTTTTGTAACCGAGTTATCGGCAACTGGGAGGAGCCATATGGTTGTCACTTTATTGTATGCAATGCAATCGCCCTGTAATTCTTTACTTTATCACTAAGCGGTAGCAATAGTCGTTGAAGCATAAGATTGGCGAGAAGACAACGATGCTACGATGGAGATCAAGGTGTTGTGCTGGTGACAATGGTGATCATGACGGTGCTTCGGAGATGGAGATCACAAGCACAAGATGATGATGGCCATATCATATCACTTATATTGATTGCATGTGATGTTTATCTTTTATGCATCTTATCTTGCTTTGATTGACGGTAGCATTATAAGATGACCCCTCACTAAATTATCAAAGTATAAGTGTTCTCCCTGAGTATGCACCGTTGCGAAAGTTCTTCGTGCTGAGACACCACGTGATGATCGGGTGTGATAGGCTCTACGTTCAAATACAACGGGTGCAAAACAGTTGCACACGCAGAATACTCAGGTTAAACTTGACGAGCCTATCATATAACAGATATGGCCTCAGAACACGGAGACCGAAAGGTCTAGTGTGAATCATATAGTAGATATGATCAACATAGTCATGTTCACCATTGAAACTACTCCATCTCACGTGATGACCGGACATGGTTTAGTTGATATGGATCACGTGATCACTTAGAGGATTAGAGGGATGTCTATCTAACTGGGAGTTCTAAAGTAATATGATTAATTGAACTTAAATTTATCATGAACTTAGTCCTGGTAGTATTAGCATATCTATGTTGTAGATCAATAGCTCGCGTTTAGCTCCCTGTTTTATTTTTGATATGTTCCTACAGAAAACTAAGTTGAAAGATGTTAGTAGCTAGGATGCGGATTGGATCCGTGATCTGAGGTTTATCCTCATTGCTACACAGAAGAATTATGTCCTTGATACACCGCTAGGTGACAAACCTATTGCAGGAGCAGATGCAGATGTTACGAACGTTTGGCTAGCTCAATATGATGACTACTTGATAGTTTAGTGCACCATGCTTAAACAGCTTAGAATCGGGACTTCAAAGACGTTTTAAACGTCATGGACCATATGAGATGTTCCAGGAGTTGAAGTTAATATTTCAAGTAAATACCCGAGTTGAGAGATATGAAGTCTCCAACAAGTTCTATAGCTAAAAGATGGAGGAGAATAGCTCAAGCAGTGAGCATGTGCTCAGATTGTCTGGGTACTACAAATCGTTTGAATCAAGTGGGAGTTAATCTTCCAGATAAAATAGTGATTAACAGAATTCTCTAGTCACCATCACCAAGTTAGTAGAACTTTGTGATGAACTATAATATGCAAGGGATAACGGAAACGATTCCAAGCTCTTCGTGATGCTGAAATCAACAAAGGTAGAAATCAAGAAAAGCATCAAGTGTTGATGGTAAACAAAACCACTAATTTCAAGTAAAAAGGACAAAGGGAAGAAAGGGGAACTTCAAGTAGAACGGCAAGCAAGTTGCTGCTCAAGTGAAAAACCCAAGTCTGGACCTAAGCCTGAAACTGAGTGCTTCTACTGCAAAGGGACTGGTCATTGGAAGCGGAACTACCCCAAGTAATTGGCGGATAAGAAGGATGGCAAAGTGAACATAGGTATATTTGATATACATGTTATTGATATGTACTTTACTAATGTTTATAGCAACCCCTTAGTATTTGATACTAGTTCAGTTGCTAAGAATAGTAACTCGAAACGGGAGTTGCAGAATGAACAGAGACTAGTTAAGGGTGAAGTGACGATGTGTATTGGGAATGGTTCGAAGATTGATATGATCATCATCGCACACTCCCTATACTTTTGGGATTAGTGTTAAACCTAAAATAAATGTTATTTAGTGTTTGCGTTGAGCATGAATATGATTGGATCATGTTTATTGCAATACGGTTATTCATGTAAGTTAAAGAATAATTGTTGTTCTGTTTACATTAATAAAACCTTCTATGGTCATACACCCAATGAAAATGGTTTGTTGGATCTCGATCGTGGTGATACACATTTTCATAATATTGAAGCCAAAAGATGCAAAGTTAATAATGATAGTGCAACTTATTTGTGGCACTGCCGTTTAGGTTATATTGGTGTAAAGCGCATGAAGAAAATCCATGTTGATGGGTTTTTGGGATCACTTGATTATGAGTCAGTTGATGCTTGCGAACCATGCCTCATGGGCAAGATGACTAAGACTCCGTTCTCCGGAACAATGGAGCGAGCAACAGATTTGTTGCAAATGATACATACTGATGTATGTGGTCCGATGAATATTGAGGCTCGCGGCAGGTATCATTATTTTCTTATCTTCACAGATGATTTGAGCAGATATGAGTATATTTACTTGATGAAACACAAGTCTGAAACATTTGAAAAGTTCAAAGAATTTTAGAGTGAAGTGGAGAATCATCGTAACAAAAATAAAAGTTTCTACGATATGATCACAGAAGTAAAATATTTGAGTTACGAGTTTGGCCTTCAGTTAAAATAATGTGAAATAGTTTCACTACTCACGCCACCTAGAACACCACAGTGTAATGGTGTGTCCGAACGTCGTAATCGTACCTTACTAGATATGGTGCGATCTATGATGTCTCTTACTGATTTACCGCTATCGTTTTGGGGTTATGCATTAGAGACAGCTACATTCACGTTTAAAAGGGCACCATCTAAATCCGTTGAGACGACACCGTATGAATTGTGGTTTGGCAAGAAACCAAAGCTGTCGTTCCTTAAAGTTTGAGGTTGCAATGCTTATGTGAAAAAGTTTCAACCTAATAAGCTCAAACCCAAATCATAGAAGTGCTTCATAGGATACCCAAAACAAAATGTTGGGTACACCTTCTATCACAGATCCGAAGGCAAGATATTCATTGCTGAGAATGGATCCTTTCTAGAGAAGGAGTTTCTCTCGAAAGAAGTGAGTGGGAGGAAAGTAGAACTTGATGAGGTAACTGTATCTGCTCCCTTATTGGAAAGTAGTTCATCACAGAAATCTGTTCCTGTGACTACTACACCAATTAGTGAGGAAGCTAATGATGATGACCATGTAACTTCAGATCAAGTTACTACCAAACCTCGTAGGTAAACCAGAGTGAGATCCGCACCAGAGTGGTACGGTAATCCTATTCTGGTGGTCATGTTACTTAACCATGACGAATCTACGAACTATGAGGAAGCGATGATGAGCCCAGATTCCGCGAAATGGTTTGAGGCCATGAAATCTGAGATGGGATCCATGTATGAGAACAAAGTATGGACTTTGATTGACATGCTCAATGATCGGCGAGCCATTGAGATTAAATGGATCTTCAAGAGGAAGACGGACGCTGATAGTAGTGTTACTATCTACAAAGCTAGAATTGTCGCAAAAGGTTTTTCGACAAGTTCAAGGTGTTGACTACGATGAGAGTTTCTCACTCGTATCTATGCTTAAGTCCGTCTAAATCATGTTAGCAATTGCCGCATTTTATGAAATCTGGCAAATGGATAAACAAAATTGCATTCCTTAGTGGACTTATTAAAGAAGAGTTGTATATGATGCAACCAGAAGGTTTTGTTGATCCTAAAGGTGTTAACAAAATGTACAAGCCCCAGCGATCCATCTATGACTGGTGCAAGCTTCTCGAAGTTGGAATATACGCTTTGATGAGTTGATCAAAGCATATAGTTTTATACAGACTTGCGGTGAAGCCTGTATTTACAAGAAAGTGAGTGGGAGCACTACAACATTTCTGATAAGTATATGTGAATGACATATTGTTGATCGGAAATAATGTAGAATTATTCCGCAAAGCATAAAGGAGTGTTTGAAAGGATTTTTTTCAAAGAAAGACCTCGGTGAAGCTGCTTACATATTGAGCATCAAGATCTATAGAGATAGATCAAGATGCTTGATAAGTTTTTCAATGAGTACATACCTTGAGAAGATTTTGAAGTAGTTCAAAATGGAATAGTCAAAGAAGGAGTTCTTGCATGTGTTACAAGGTGTGAAGTTAAGTAAGACTCAAAACCCGACCATGGCAGAAGATAGAGAGAGAATGAAAGTCATTCCCTATGCCTCAACCATAGGTTCTATAAAGTATGCCATGCTGTGTACCAGACCTATTGTATACCCTGCCCTGAGTTTGGCAAAGGAGTACAATAGTGATCTAGGAGTAGATCACTTGACATTGGTCAAAATTATCCTTAGTAGAATAAGGATATGTTTCTCGATTATGGAGGTGACAAAAGGTTCGTCGTAAAGGGTTACGTCGATGCAAGTTTTGACACTGATCCAGATGACTCAAAGTATCAATCTGGATACATATTGAAAGTGGGAGCAATTAGCTAGAGTAGCTCCGTGCAAAGCATTGTTGACATAGAAATTTGCAAAATACTTACGGATCTGAATGTGGCAGACCCGTTGACTAAACTTCTCTCACAAGCAAAACATGATCACACCTTAGTACTCTTTGGGTGTTAATCACATAGCGATGTGAACTAGATTATTGACTCAAGTAAACCCTTTGGGTGTTGGTCACATGTCGATGTGAACTATGGCTGTTAATCACATGGTGATGTGAACTATTGGTATTAAATCACATGGCGATGTGAACTAGATTATTGACTCTAGGGCAAGTGGGAGACTGGAGGAAATATGCCCTAGAAGCAATAATAAAGTTATTATTTATTTCCTTATATCATGATAAATGTTTATTATTCATGCTAGAATTGTATTAACCGGAAACATAATACATGTGTGAATACATAGACAAACAGAGTGTCACTAGTATGCCTCTACTTGACTAGCTCGTTGATCAAAGATGGTTATGTTTCCTAACCATAGACATGAGTTGTCATGTGATTAACGGGATCACATCATTAGGATAATGATGTGATTGACTTGACCTATTCCATTATCTTAGCACTTGATCGTTTAGTTAGTTGCTATTGCTTTCTTCATGACTTATACATGTTCCATTGACTATGAGATTATGCAACTCCCGTTTACCGGAGGAACACTTTGTATCCTACCAAACGTCACAACGTAACTGGGTGATTATAAAGGTGCTCTACAGGTGTCTCCAAAGGTACTTGTTGGGTTGGCATATTTCGAGATTAGGATTTGTCACTCCGATTGTCGGAGAGGTATCTCTGGGCCCTCTCGGTAATGCACATCACTTAAGCCTTGCAAGCATTGCAACTAATGAGTTAGTTGCGGGATGATGTATTACGGAACGAGTAAAGAGACTTGCCGGTAACGAGATTGAACTAGGTATTGAGATACCGACGATCGAATCTCGGGCAAGTAACATACCGATGACAAAGGGAACAACGTATGTTGTTGTGCGGTTTGACCGATAAAGATCTTCGTAGAATATGTAGGAGCCAATATGAGAATCTAGGTTCCGCTATTGGTTATTGACCGGAGACGTGTCTCGGTCATGTCTACATAGTTCTTGAACCCGTAGGGTCCGCACGCTTAACGTTACAATGACAATTATATTATGAGTTTATATGTTTTGATGTACCGAAGGTTGTTCGGAGTCCCGGATATGATCACGGACATGACGAGGAGTCTCAAAATGGTCGAGACATAAAGATTGATATATTGGAAGCCTATATTTGGATATCGAAAGTGTTCCGGGTGAAATCAGGATTTTACGGGAGTACCGGGGGTTACCGGAACCCCCCTGGGGGATTAATGGGCCTACATGGGCCTTAGTGGAAATAGAGGGAAGCAAGGGGAGTGTGGGGCGCTCCCCCCAAGGCCCAAACCGAATTAGTTTAGGGCAAGGGGGGCCGGCCCCCTCTTTCCTTCTCCTACTCTCCCTTTCCTCCCCCTCTCCTACTCCTACTAGGAATAGGTGGAGTCCTACTCCTAGTGGGAGTAGGACTCCCCCTTGGCGCGCCTCCCCCTGGCCGGCCGCCTCCTCCCCTTGCTCCTTTATATACGGGGGCAAGGGGGCACCCCAGATACCCAACAATTGATCGTTTGATCTTTTAGCCATGTGCGGTGCCCCCCTCCACCATAGTCCACCTCGATAATACTGTAGCCGTGCTTAGGCGAAGCCCTGCGTCGGTAGAACATCATCATCGTCACCACGCCATAGTGCTGACGAAGCTCTCCCTCAACACTCGGCTGGATCGGAGTTCAAGGGACGTCATCGGGCTGAACGTGTGCTGAACTCGGAGGTGCCGTACGTTCGGTACTTGATCGGTCGGATCGTGAAGACATACGACTACATCAACCGCATTGTGCTAACGCTTCCGCTTTCGGTCTACGAGGGTACATGGACAACACTCTCCCCTCTCGTTGCTATGCATCACCATGATCTTGCGTGTGCGTAGGAATTTTTTTGAAATTACTACGTTCCCCAACATCATTATCAACTCTGCATCTTTTAGCCTCAATATTATGAATATGTGTATCACTACTATCGACATTCAACAAAAATAGACCACTCTTCAAGGGTGCATGAACATAAAAGATATTACTCATATAAATAGAACAACCATTATTCTCTGATTTAAATGAATAGCCGCCTCGCATCAAACAAGATCCAGATATAATGTTCATGCTCAACGCTGGCACCAAATAACAATTATTTAGGTCTAATACTAATCCCGAAGGTAGATGTAGAGGTAGCGTTCCGACTGCGATCACATCGACTTTGGAACCATTTCCCACGCGCATCGTCACCTCGCCCTTAGCCAATCTTCGCTTAATCTGTAGCCCCTGTTTCGAGTTGCAAATGTTAGCAACAGAACCAGTATCAAATACCCAGGTGCTACTGCGAGCATTAGTAAGGTACACATCAGTAACATGTATATCACATATACCTTTGTTCACCTTGCCATCCTCCTTATCCGCCAAATACTTGGGGCAGTTCCGCTTCTAGTGACCAGTCTGCTTGCAGTAGAAGCACTCAGTCTCAGGCTTAGGTCCAGACTTGGGTTTCTTTTCCTGAGCAACAACTTGCTTGTTGTTCTTCTTGAAGTTACCCTTCTTCTTCCGTTTGCCCTTTTTCTTGAAACTGGTGGTCTTATTGACCATCAACACTTGATGCTCCTTCTTGATTTCTACATCCGCAGCCTTTAGCATTGCGAAGAGCTCGGCAATACTCTTATCCATCCCTTGCATATTATAGTTCATCACGAAGCTCTTGTAGCTTGGTGGCAATGATTGGAGAATTCTGTCAATGACGCTATCATCCAGAAGATTAACTTCCAGTTGAATCAAGTGATTGCAGTACCCAGACATCTTGAGTATATGCTCACTTACAGAACTATTCTCCTCCATCTTGCAGCTGTAGAACTTATTGGAGACTTCATATCTCTCAATCCGGGCATTTGCTTCTCATATGCTCCATGACGTTCAAAACGTCGTTGAAGTCCCGGTTCTAGGCCGTAAAGCATGGCACACTGAACTATCGAGTAGTCATCAACACGTGACTGCCAGGCATTCACAATGTCTGTAGTTGCTGGCGCAGGTGGTACACCTAGCGGTGCTTCTAGGACGTAATTTTTCTGTGCAGCAATGAGGATAATCCTCAAGTTATGGACCCAGTCCGTGTAATTGCTACCATCATCTTTCAACTTTGCTTTCTCAAGGAACGCATTAAAATTCAACGGAACAACAACACGGGCCATCTATCTACAATCAACATAGACAAGCAAGATACTATCAGGTACTAAGTTCATCATAAATTTAAGTTCAATGAATCATATTACTTTAGAACTCCCACTTAGATAGGCATCCCTCTAATCCTCTAAGTTATCACGTGATCCAAATCAACTAAACCATGTCCGATCATCATGTGAGATGGAGTAGTTTCAATGGTGAACATCACTATGTTGATCATATCTACTATATGATTCATGCTTGACCTTTCGGTCTCTGTGTTCCCAGGCCAGATCTGTTATATGCTAGGCTCGTCAAGTTTAACCTGAGTATTCCGCGTGTGCAACTGTTTTGCACCCGTTGTATTTGAACGTAGAGCCTATCACACCCGATCATCACGTGGTGTCTCAGCACGAAGAACTTTCGCAACGGTGCATACTCAGGGAGAACACTTATACTTTGATAATTTAGTGAGGGTTCATCTTATAATGCTACCATCAATCAAAGCAAGATAAGATGCATAAAAGATAAACGTCACATGCAATCAATATAAGTGATATGATATGGCCATCATCATCTTGTGCTTGTGATCTCCATCTCCGAAGCACCGTCATGATCACCATCGTCACCGGTGCGACACCTTGATATCCATCGTACCATCATGGTCGTCTCGCCAATCTTATGCTTCTACAACTATCGCTACCGCTTAGTGATAAAGTAAAGCATTACAGCGCGATTGCATTGCATACAATAAAGCGACAACCATATGGCTCCTGCCAGTTGCCGATAACTCGGTTACAAAACATGATCATCCCATACAATAAAATTTAGCATCATGTCTTGACCATATCACATCACAACATGCCCTGCAAAAACAAGTTAGACGTCCTCTACTTTGTTGTTGCAAATTTTACGTGGCTGCTACGGGCTTAGCAAGAACCGTTCTTACCTACGCATCAAAACCACAACGATAGTTTGTCAAGTTGGTGTTGTTTTAACCTTCGCAAGGACCGGGCGTAGCCACACTCGGTTCAACTAAATTTGGAGAAACTGACACCCGCCAGCCACCTGTATGCAAAGCACGTCGGTAGAACCAGTCTCGCATAAGCGTACGCGTAATGTCGGTCCAGACCACTTCATCCAACAATACCACCGAACCAAAGTATGACATTCTGGTAAGCAGTATGACTTATATCGCCCACAATTCACTTGTGTTCTACTCGTGCATATGACATCTACGTATAAAACCTGGCTTGGATGCCACTGTTGGAGAACATAGTAATTTCAAAAAAAAAATCCTACGCACACACAAGATCATGGTGATCCATAGCAACGAGAGGGGAGAGTGTTGTCCACATACCCTCGTAGACCGAAAGCGGAAGCATTTAGCACAACGCGGTTGATGTAGTCGTACGTCTTCACGATCTGACCGATCAAGTACCGAACGCACGGCACCTCTGAGTTCAGCACACGTTCAGCCCGATGACGTCCCTCAAACTCCGATCTAGCTGAGTGTTGAGGGAGAGTTTCATCAGCACGACAGCATGGTGACGATGATGATGTTCTACCGACTCAGGGCTTGGCCTAAGCACCGCTACAGTATTATCAAGGTGGACTATGGTGGAGGGGGGCACCGCACACGGCTAAAAGATCAACTGATCAATTGTTGTGTCTCTAGGGTGCCCCCCTGCCCATATATATAAAGGAGCAGGGGGGTGTGGCCGGCCAGGAGAGGGGCGTGCTAGGAGGAGTCCTACTCCCACCGGGAGTAGGACTCCCTCCCTTTTTCCTAGTTGCATTAGGACTTGGGGGGAAGGTGGAGGAGAAGAAGGAAAGGGGGCGCCGCCCCCCTCTCCTTGTCCTATTCGGACTAGGGGGAGGGGCGCGTGGCCCTTGCCCTGGCCGCCTCTCCTCTCTTCCAATAAGGCCCACTATGGCCCATTAACTTCCCGGGGGGTTCAGGTAACCTCCCGGTACTCTGGGAAAATCCCGATTTCACCCAGAACACTTCCGATATCCAAACATAGGCTTCCAATATATCAATCTTCATGTCTCGACCATTTCGAGACTCCTCGTCATGTCGATGATCACATCTGGGACTCCGAACAACCTTCAGTACATCAAAACATATAAACTCATAATATAACTGTCATCGAAACGTTAAGCGTGCAGACCCTACGGGTTCGAGAACTATGTAGACATGACCGAGACACGTCTCCGCTCAATAACCAATAGCGGAACATGGATGCTCATATTGGCTCCCACATATTCTACGAAGATATTTATCGGTCAGACCGCATAACAACATACGGTGTTCCCTTCGTCATCGGTATGTTACTTGCCCGAGATTCGATCGTCGGTATCTCAATACCTAGTTCAATCTCATTACCGGCAAGTCTCTTTACTCGTTCCGTAATACAACATCCCGCAACTAACTCATTAGTTGCAATGCTTGCAAGGCTTAAGTGATGTGCATTACCGAGAGGGCCCAGAGATACCTCTCCGACAATCGGAGTGACAAATCCTAATCTCGAAATACGCCAACCCAACAAGTACCTTCTGAGACACCTGTAGAGCACCTTTATAATCACCCAGTTACGTTGTGACGTTTGGTAGCACACAAAGTGTTCCTACGGTAAACGGGAGTTGCATAATCTCATAGTCATAGGAAAATGTATAAGTCATGAAGAAAGCAATAGCAACATACTAAACGATCGGGTGCTAAGCTAACGGAATGGGTCAAGTCAATCACATCATTCTCCTAATGATGTGATCCCGTTAATCAAATGACAACCCATGTCAATGGCTAGGAAACTTAACCATCTTTGATCAACGAGCGAGTCAAGTAGAGGCATACTAGTGACATATTGTTTGTCTATGTATTCACACATGTATTATGTTTCCGGTTAATACAATTCTAGCATGAATAATAAACATTTATCATGATATAAGGAAATAAATAATAACTTCATTATTGCCTCTAGGGCATATTTCCTTCACTAGCCCCCTCCGGTGTCTATATAAACCGGAGGGTTTAGTCCGTAGGACAACGACTGTCATAATCATAGGCTAGCTTCTAGGGTTTAGCCTCTACGATCTCGTGGTAGATCAACTCTTGTAATACTCATATCATCAAGATCAATCAAGCAGGAAGTAGGGTATTACCTCCATCGAGAGGGCCCGAACCTGGGTAAACATTGTGTCCCCTGCCTCCTGTTGCCATCCGCCTTAGACGCATAGTTCGGGACCCCCTACCTGAGATCCGCCGATTTTGACACCAACATTGGTGCTTTCATTGAGAGTTCCAATGTGTCGTCACCATAAGGCTTGATGGCTCCTTCGATCATCGACAACGACGCGATCCAGGGTGAGGTTTTCCTCCCCGGACAGATCTTCATATTCGGTGGCTTCGCACTGCGGGCCAACTCGCTTGGCCATCTGGAGCACATCGAGAGCTACGCCCCTGGCCGTCAGGTCAGGTTTGTTAACTTAAACTATACTGCCAACATCCGCAGAGACTTGATCTTCGACGGATTCGAGCTCGTGTCAGGTGCGCCGCACAGTCACGACGAGCATCACTTAGCTCTGCCGTCGGACGGTGTTCGGGAGATCACACCTATGGCTACTCCGGCCCTCAATCCGAAGCAGACCGTGTCGTCCGAGGACGGGTGGATGGACCCCGCCATGGAGGCCGCACACCCAGCGGCGATAGAGCCGAATACTGACTTCACCCCCTATGAGACATGTGTTGCCGGACCCTTGGATTCGTCCCCGGCCACAGGCTCCGAACCGCCTGCATCCATGCCTATCGAATCTGATTGGGCACCAATCATGGAGTTTACCTCCGCGGATATCTTTCAGCACTCGCCCTTGGGTGATGTGCTAAATTCATTGAGGTCTCTCTCCTTGTCAGGAGACCCTTGGCCGAACTATGTCCGGCTTGAGTGGGAAGCGGATGACGAAGAAATTCATTCCCCACCCACCACCCACTTAATAGCCACTATCGACAACTTAACCGACATGCCTGATTTCGGCTTAGAAGACATTGACGGTATGGACGACGATGCAGGAGAAGAACAGGAACCACCACCCACAGGGCACTGGACAGCCACCTCATCATATGATATATACATGGTGGACACCCACAAAGAAAGCGATGGCAATAAGGCAACGGAGGATAATCCCCTCGAGAAGCAATCTAAGCACCGGTGCTGTCGGCGCCGCTCTAAGCCCCGCCATAGCAAAAGCAGCGATACCGGCACAAGAAAGAATAACGCTGTGGATAGTGCCGAAGACGAAGACAATCCCCTCTAGCCAAGCTTCGAGCGGGAGGATGGGCAAGCTAGCCCTAAGGAACAGGCGGCAGACGGAGAATCAGAGGATGACAATTATATGCCCCTCTCCAATGATGAGGTGAGCCTCGGCGACGAAGAATTTATCCCGCCTGAGGATCCCGTCGAGCAGGAGTGCTTCAAGCGCCGGCTTATAGCCACAGCAAAAAGCCTGAAGAAAAAGCAACAGCAGCTTCAAGCTGATCAAAATCTGCTAGCGGATAGATGGACTGAGGTGCTGGCAGCCGTGGAATACGAACTTGGGCGCCCAACCAAAAGTTACCCAAAGCGCAGGTTGCCACCCCAACTCGAGGAGGAAGCATTAAAGCCTACACTACCAGCGTATGATGCGGTTGACCGGCCACCTCGTGGCCAAGACAAAGCGGCATATCAGCCTGAAGTCCAGACCGCACCCCGTCGCCAGTCAAACAAAAATACCAAGGCCCGGGGTAACACGCGGGACCTGCGAGAAGTATTGGAAAACAAATCGGGACATAAAAGATCGGCCTACGGATCACGGGGGTGCGCCCCAACGCGTGACGACAACCGTCACGCCAGATATACTAAAAGCAAATCCGGCCGGGCCGAACATAGCAGACAAGACTCGTATGAACTGCCTTGTGATATAGCCCGGCACAGAGGCGCGGCACACCCCCTATGCTTCACTGATGAAGTAATGGATCATGAATTCCCAGAAGGGTTTAAACCCGTGAACATTGAATCATATGACGGCACTATAGACCCCGCGGTATGGATAGAGGATTTCTTCCTCCACATTCACATGGCCCGCGGGGATGATCTACACACCATCAAGTATCTCCCACTAAAACTCAAGGGGCCGGCTCGGCATTGGCTGAATAGCTTGCCAACAAACTCCATCGGAAGCTGGGAGAACCTGGCAGACACATTCCTGGACAACTTCCAGGGCACTTATGTGCGACCACCGCATGCTGACGATTTAAGTCACATAACACAGCAGCCCGGAGAGTCAGCCAAGAAATTCTGGACTCGGTTCCTAATTAAAAAGAACCAAATTGTCGACTGTCCGGATGCCGAAGCCCTAGCGGCCTTTAAACATAACATCCGTGATGAGTGGCTTGCCCGACATCTCGGCCAAGAAAAGCCAAAATCCAAGGCAGCCCTCACGACACTCATGACCCGCTTTTGCGCGGGCGAAGATAGTTGGTTGGCCCGTAGCAACAACACTGCAAGCAACCCCGGCACATCAGAAGCCAGAGATAGCAACGGCAAACCCCAACGCAACAAACACAAGCGCCGCAAAAATGGTGGAAACGTCGAAGATACGGCAGTCAACACCGGATTTAGGGGCTCTAAGTCCAGTCAGCGGAATGGGCCACTCACAAATGACAATTCGGGTTCGTCCAGTCTGGACCGCATACTCGACCGCCCATGCCAAATTCATGGCACCCCGAGAACACCAGCCAATCATACCAACAGAGAATGATGGGTCTTCAAACAAGCCGGCAGGTCAGGTGCCAAAACAAAGATAAGGGGTCTCAAAGCAATGATGGCGACGAGGAGCCCAAATCACCGAGTACATGAGGGCAAAAGAAATTTCCCCCGTAAATCCAAATGGTGAACATGGTAAACGGCACCTACACTCCCAACCCGAACCGGACACATCCTTAGGGATGTCGACTTAACGGAACCAGTCGTCCCACAATATAAACTAGGGTCGATCACCTTCAACAGCACGGATCGTCCGGTTAACACCAATCAGGGCAATCCAGCCGCACTAGTCCTCGACCCAATAATTGACGGGTTCCACCTCACGCGAGTCCATATGGATGGAGGTAGCAGTCTAAACCTACTTTACCAGGACATAGTGCGCAAGATGGGCATCGGTGATTCGGTGATCAAGCCCGCTAAAACCACCTTCAGAGGTATTATACCAGGTATGGAGGCCAGCTGTACAGGCTCCATCGCCCTTGAAGTAGTCTTTGGATCAACAGACAATTATCGTGCCGAAGAGTTAATCTTCGACATCGTCCCCTTTCGCAGTGATTATCAGGCACTGCTTGGACGAACCGCGTTCGCTCGATTCAACGCGGTACCACATTATGCCTACCATAAGCTCAAGATGCCCGGTCCGCGCGGCATCATCACGGTTAATGCCAAGGCCGAACTTCCCCTCGACACCAAGGAGTATACCGCTGCTTTAACAGCAGAAGCTACAAGTGGCACCTTCCAACCGAACCTCGACTCGACGGCCCGATTCCTGGACACTGCCAAAGGACTTCGAACTACTTCGCAGCAAGATTGCCCGGCTCATCCAGAGCTCAATTAAACACTCGGTGAAAGCCAGGACAGGCCACATACCGCGGCTCAACCGCTCTGCAGCACACAAGCATTTCTTACATTTTGTCTGCAGGTTCAACTTTGCGCAGACCAGGACTGGCGATATGGAAGCAGCTCGAACGCGCAAGGGAATCCTTAGATATTCCCTGCGATGACCATCCGACTATACTCCGGATCTGCACACAGCTTCTTCCCCCTGGTCTCAGTAGGTTCCACAGTCATATTTCTTTTTTATCACATTACCTGTACTCACACGCATCGACGTACTATTCAAATACAACATGTGGATTTATATAACGCTTACCTGCTGTTAGTTCTTATTAAAATTCTTTTGTCAAGTGGCATCTGTACACCGTGATATGCTTTAAATATGCCAGGGGCTTCGTTTTACCCATAATACGACAATAAAGTCCGAACACCTTCATGGAAGTTCGGCACCCCGAACTTATAGCATTATATGCATCAGCTCCAAATCATGTCTTGGGTCAAATGTTGGGTTTGCCCAGCTCCCATGTTTTGCTGCCTTACGTTCCGCTATATCGGCTAAGGCGGCACAGGGAGAACTACTGCGATTGTGTCCCGGTTCTTCCGGACGAGCACCTCAGTAGAGAAAGCCAAAAACTGACTGTCATGATATGGCGAGAGCTGGTCAGCTGTTCGAGAGGTTATAAAATCTTTAAGGATTTCTCCCGCATAATGCCATAACCAATGCAGCGTGCGATGGATCGGCTTTTCTTCCGATCAGGTGCTTATATAGCCCCTCGTGCGGTCTTCCGAACACCAGGGGATGCGCCTACCTTCCTTTTATAAAGCTCCTATGGCTAAGTGAGAGTGATAAAGCCCTATAGTCCAATTGCCTGGTTCGTTGTGATGAACACCTCCTTCGAAGGACCCAAAACTAGGATAAAGAGTGATCAGGTTTATCCCGAACACCCCCGTACTTCCTACGTGGGGGCAGAAGCCGACGACTGGCCAACTCTCAGGATTAATATATAAAACGGTCGCGCAGGAGGATAAACTTTTATATAACAGGCAATAAATAATAGAAATGACCTTGTTCAACATTATAAAGGACAACATGATTGTATTCATGGAAATATAATGTCCTTGGTGCATTGCTCCGCCGCTAGGCAGGATCCTTTCAGGACACTTTCATAATATAATTCGGGCTTGCGGTGCTCCTTCCCCTCTGGCGGTCCCTCGGTCGTCAGCTTTTCGGCATCCATCTTCCCCCAGTGCACCTTTGCACGGGCGAAGGCCATTCGCGCACCCTCTATACACACCGACCGCTTGATGACTTCAAGTCGAGGGCAAGCACTCACAAGCCGCTTCACGGGCCCGAAGTAGCTGCCTGGAATCGGCTCGGCAGGCCATAGCCGGATAATCAAATCCTTCATGGCTAGTTCGGCCGCCCTATGCAGTTCGATCAGCTGTTTCAGTTGGTCGGCAAAAGGCACCGAATAATTCGGTGCCAGATACTGTGACCAGAAGAGCTTATCCGCAGTGTTCCCTTCTTCGACTCGGTAGAATTGGGCGGCATCCGATATGCTGCGGGGCAGTTCCACAAATACCCCTGGAGAAATCCGAACTCAAAATCAGAAACATGATTTTCTCCTTGAATACTTGCTTTACATGGAAAAAAGTCTTACCCGCCACGATCGTCCTCACCTCTTGGATCTCCTACAGGGTGCCTTGGGTTTCCCCCTGGGCATCGCGCGCGGCCTGATGACCCTGGCGAGTTCGGATTTTTTTTCTCCGTTAAACTCTGCTCCAAGGTCTCGCATTTCTTCACGAACTCTTGAAGCTCCTGCTCAGCTTCAATAACCCTGGCCTCGTGCTTCTCACGAAGAGCCTGCTCTACGGCTGCCTTTTCCTCGGCCTCGGCAATAGCCTTCCTCAGAGCCTCGACTTCGGTCATCGCCCCTAGAGCAAATAATGAAACATATTTTATCATACTGAGAATTTGTTCACACTGAACGCGAACAAGGCTTGCGCATACCTTGTTTATCTTCCAACTGCCTTTTCAACTGGCCAAGTTCTTCTTCGGCCCGCTCCAGACTTTGATTCAGTCCAGAGACCTCCGAAGCATGAGAGGCAGCAGCCGCTACAGACGCCTGCTTATAAAAGAAGAGAGATAGATGTCATCAAATGAGTCTTCCTGTGAACATAAAATTGATCCTCTGTCCGGTCCTTTCTTGCACCGAACAGTGTATCAGGGGCTACTATCCATACTATGACACTCTTTGAAACCTCATAAAACATACCTCAAAGCCTCTTATAAGTCTGATACAGGCTTCATTCAGTCCACTCTCAGCAGACTGAATCTCCTTAATCACTGCACCCATCAGGGCACGATGTTCATCGACGATGGAGGCGCTCTTCAGCGCCGCCAACAAAACATCTAGCACCTCTGGCTGGACAGAGATTGCCGGTGGAACAGGCACGCCCCCTCTAGCCGAGGGAGGCCGCCTGCTTGATTCTGGAGCCATATTGGTCTCTGGAATTGCGTCCGGCTAGGAGCCGAATTCAAGATGGCTCCCGTCATCGACACCCATGGGAATCTTCTCCCCCATGTCTCCAGCCCCCGAAGTTTGACCTCCAGGTGCCGCTTTCACGATCTCTTCCCCCCTCCTTGGTCGGGGTCCTTCTGGGACGAAGCCTCGATGTTATGCACATATTTAGGGGAAGGGGCCTTCGGGGGCGTCCCGCTCTCTATAGCATCCGAGCTCAGCGAATCCTCTAATTAGGATCGTTCGGTGCCGGACCTCGTCGGACTACAAAAAATATAGCTCAGGTTAAAATATTATGACATGATGAGTCTGGACGCATAAACATGTTCGGATTTTATACTCACGAGTTCACCAGGGGCTGGGCCCTGGGATCCCACATCGGGATGCTATCGGCGGCAGCAGTGGACTCTTCCGGAAGAGGAGTTTTCCCCTTTTAGGTGACACGGCCTCCAAGTGTATGGAGGCCGCCCTCTTCTTTCTTCCCCCCGCTGGGGATTCGTCTTCCTCCTCCTCGTTGTCCTCTTCGGAGGCAGAACAGACGTTGGAGCCTTCGGATATTGTGCCCGAAGTGCCGCGGCGATGAAGGCCGCCCCGGGTCTTTTTGGCCTCCTTCTCGGTCTTCTTCTTCGGCGCCTTGTACGGCGCCGGGGCCACCATCTTCGTCAGAAGTGGGCCGGCCAGTTCTTCGGGCAACGGGGCCAGACAGTGGATCCGCCCCGCCTTCTTCGTCCAGCCCTAGGGGGGTTGAGGAAAACACATTAAGCATTTCCCTTGGGTTATGCGGGTAAAACGCATAAAAACTTACCGAGCTTGCAGGGCGGAACAGTTGATACCCGCGGTCCTCGGCCGAGTTCGGCCATGATTTTCTGGACTTGAAAAGCACCTTCCAGATGTCTTCGTGCGAGGAGCCAAAGAGCTTTCGCAGGGTCTGGTGCTTGGCCGGATCGAATTCCCATAGATTGCAAGTCCGGTGCTGACATGGCAGGATCCGGCGAACTAACATCACCTGGACTACATTGACAAGTTCGATGTTCTTGTCTTCCATATCTTTAACACGCGTCTGGAGCATAGATAGTTCGTCAGACGAAGACCAGTTCAGGCCCTTCTTGGGCCAGGACGTAAGCCGCAGAGGGGCTCCGGATCGGAACTCTAGAGCAGCGGCCCATTCCGTGCTGCGCGGCTCAGTAATGTAAAACCACTGCTGTTGCCACTCTTTGACGGGATCATTAAAAGCACCTGTTGGCCATGTGACGTTGGGCATCTTGCTCACCATGGCGCCCCCGCACTCGGCGTGCTCACCGCTCACCACCTTGGGCTTCACATTAAAGATCTTCAGCCATAAGTCGAAGTGTGGCGAGATGCGGAGAAAAGCCTTGCACACGATGATGAATGTCGAGATGTTGAGGAAGGAATTAGGGGATAGATCATGAAAATCGATCCCGTAATAGTACATGATGCCGCGAACGAACGGGTGGAGGGGAAACCCTAGCCCGTGGACAAAATGAGGGAGGAATACAACCCTCTCTTGGGGTTCCGGAGTAGGAACGATCCGTCTCGCCGTCGGGAGACGGTGGACAATTTTTTTGGCCAGATACTCGGCCTCCCGAAGCTTTTTGATATGCTTCTCCTAGACGGTAGAGGCCATCCACTTGCCTCCTGCTCCGAATCCGGACATTTTCGGAAGGCCTTTGTGGGCGGAGAAGACGAACGCTCGGGCGCTGGAGCTCGGGCGAAGGGGAATGGATCGGGAAGAAGAAAGTGTGGGTGCGAAAGGGAGTTCTTATCCCCTTATAAAGGCAGCAGGGATTCTGCGCCTCCCCACTTGCCTGGTAAACTCGCTTATTCCCCAAGCGCCGTAATTGATGGCGCAGTTGGGTTACCCACACCCGTGTTGATGAGAATCCCATGATAAGGGGACACGATCTCTGCTTCGACAAGACGTGCCAAGAATACCGCCTCGCAATATGTGTAGTAGCTGGTTGAGAAAAACGGTTCGAATAATAACCGGGCCATGGCGTGATGTCACGTTATGAAAAGTTGTCAGCAGATTAGATTTGTGGAAATATTATACTCTCTACGGTGGTATGTGGAATTTGTTTTGCAGAGCCAGACATGATCCTTGTGTTCAAAATCTTCTATGGAGAATTCGGAGAATGAACCCGCCTTGCAATGCCGAAGACAACCTGCGCGTCGGACTCATCGTCATTGAAGCCTAGTTCAGGGGCTACTGAGGGAGTCCTGGATTAGGGGGTCCTCGGACAGCCGGACTATATCTTCGGCCGGACTGTTGGATTATGAAGATACAAGATTGAAGACTTCGTCCCGTGTCCGGGTGGGACTCTCCTTTGCATGGAAGGCAAGCTTGGCAATTTGGATATGTGGATCTCCTCCCTTGTAACCGACTCTGTGTAACCCTAGCCCCCTCCGGTATCTATATAAACTGGAGGGTTTAGTCCGTAGGACAACGACAATCATAATCATAGGCTAGCTTCTAGGGTTTAGCCTCTACGATCTCGTGGTAGATCAACTCTTGTAATACTCATATCATCAAGATCAATCAAGCAGGAAGTAGGGTATTACCTCCATCGAGAGGGCCCGAACCTGGGTAAACATTGTGTCCCCTACCTCCTGTTACCATCCGCCTTAGACGCATAGTTCGGGACCCCCTACCCGAAATCCGCCGGTTTTGACACTGACAATGTCCCGAGGAGATATCTAGACACTTATATCCTTTGTGGAGGCTACTGTAACCAAAGAAAGCACATTGTTTGGAGTGTAACTCAAGCTTGTGTTTGTTGAAAGGGCGAAGATTGGCCACACGGCACAACCAAAAATGCGAAGGAAAGAGTAGTTTGGTTTAGTGCCAAAAAGACGTTCTAATGGAGTTTGATTGTTGATGACTCGACTAGGAACGCCATTTATGAGGTAAACTGCAGTGAGAAAAGCTTCATCCCAAAACTTCAGAGGCATAAAGGCATGAGAAAGTAGAGAAAGACCAACTTTCACTATGTGTCTATGCTTTCGTTCAGCAGATCCATTTTGTTGGTGAGCGTGAGGGCATGACACATGATGGGTGATGCCAATACGCTAAAAAGGGACTCAATTTTTGATATTCTCCCCCCCCCCCAATCCATTGCGTAGCAATGATCTTGCGGTAAAAAAGATGCTCAACATGGGCTTGGAAGAGACGGAATATCTCAAACACATCAGATTTATTTTTGAGTAAATAGATCCAACTGAACTTGCGAAAATCATCGATAAAGCTGACATAGTATTTTTGTCTGCCTATAGAAATGGGTCCAGGACCCCAAACGTCTGAAAAAACGAGCTCTAAAGGAGCTTTCAATTCACTAACTGAATGAGAATAAAGTAGTTGATGACTCTACGCCATCAGACTTGCATCACACACTAACAAGTGATCTTGTTTATTTGACACCAGAAGATTAAAGTCTCTAAGAATTTTCTAAACTACCGGAAGGGATGGATGCCCTAGACGTTTGTGCCAGCGTGATGTAGATGGTTTGATGGCGCCAAGCACTTGACGTTTTGGAGCACTCTGCCGTCCGGTCACGGGGAACAAGCCCCACCTACTCCTGTTTTGAAGAATTGTTCTCTGGGTAGCCTGATCCTTGACAAAAAAGACATCAGGGTGAAGCTCAAGGAACACATGATTATCCTACATAAGTTGATAGTCAGAAAGGAGACTTTGATCAGCACTAGGTGCATGAAGAATATTGTTCAAGTTCAAGGAACCGGAAGGAGTAGATAAAACCAAATGACCAATATGTGCAATGTTCATACCTTGACCACTCGCAGTGTGGATTTGCTCGTTGCCGGTGTAGCGATCGCGGACAGCGAGCTTCTCCAAATCTCCGGTCACATGATCTGTCGCGCCGGTGTCAAGATACCAGTTGGTATCAACTCCATATGAGTGAGCAGCATTCGCAGGCCGATGATTACCACCACCGCCACCGCTGCCGCCTCCGCCGTTGCCATTGCCGTTGCCGCCACCGCTGCCACCAGCAGGGTTACGAATGTTGTTGTTGAAGTTCCGGTCATAGCGCTTCTTGCAACGCCACGTGCCATGGCTTTCGTTCTTGCAAATATGGCAACGCTCACGATAGTGATCACGGTCACCACCACCCTGACGTGGCGCACCACCCCTGCCACCAGGGTTGTCGAAGTAGCAGCTGGAGCTGGCGTTGCTGTTGTTGTTCTAGCCGCCGCGTCCGCTGCTATTGCCTGTTGGGGAACGTAGTAATTTCAAAAAAAAATCCTACGCACACGCAAGATCATGTGATGCATAGCAACGAGAGGGGAGAGTGTTGTCTACGTACCCTCGTAGACCGGAAGCGGAAGCATTAGCACAACGCGGTTGATGTAGTCGTACGTCTTCACGGCCCGACCGATCAAGCACCGAAACTACGGCACCTCCGAGTTCTAGCACACGTTCAGCTCGATGACGATCCCCGGACTCCGATCCAGCAAAGTGTCAGGGAAGAGTTCCGTCAGCACGACGGCGTGGTGACGATCTTGATGTTCTACCATCGCAGGGCTTCGCCTAAGCACCGCTACAATATTATCGAGGATTATGGTGGAGGGGGGCACCGCACACGGCTAAGAGAACGATCACAAAGATCAACTTGTGTGTCTAGAGGCGCCCCCTACCCCTGTATATAAAGGAGCAAGGGGAGGAGGCCGGCCGTCCCTTGAGGCGCGCCAAGGAGGGGGGAGTCCTCCTCCTAGTAGGAGTAGGACTCCCCTTTCCTAGTCCAACTAGGAAGAGGGAAGGGGGAAGGAAAGAGAGGGAGACGGAGAGGGAAAGAGGGGCCGCGCCCCCCTCCCCTAGTCCAATTCGGACTCTCCATGGGAGGGGGCGCGCCACCTCCTGGGCTACTGCCCTCTCTCTCCCCTCAGGCCCACTAAGGCCCAATACTTCCCCGGGGGGTTCCGATAACCCTTCCGGCACTCCGGTTTTCTCCGAAACACTTCCGCTGTCCGAATATAGCCGTCCAATATATTGATCTTTATGTCTCGACCATTTCGAGACTCCTCGTCATGTCCGTGATCATATCCGGGACTCCGAACAACCTTCGGTACATCAAAATATATAAACTCATAATGAAACTATCATCGTAACGTTAAGCGTGCGGACCCTACGGGTTCGAGAACAATGTGTACATGACCGAGACACGTCTTCGGTCAATAACCAATAGCGGAACCTAGATGCTCATATTGACTCCCACATATTCTACGAAGATCTTTATCGGTCCGACCGCATAACAACATACGTTGTTCCCTTTGTCATCGGTATGTTACTTGCCCGAGATTCGATTGTCGGTATCTCAATACCTAGTTCAATCTCGTTACCGGCAAGTCTCTTTACTCGTTCGTAATACATCATCTCGCAACTAACTCATTAGTTGCAATGCTTGCAAGGCTTATGTGATGTGCATTACCGAGAGGGCCCAGAGATACCTCTCCGACAATCGGAGTGACAAATCCTAATCTCGAAATACGCCAACCCAACATGTACCTTCGGAGACACCTGTAGAGCACCTTTATAATCACCCAGTTACGTTGTGACGTTTGGTAGCACACAAAGTGTTCCTCCGGTAAACGGGAGTTGCATAATCTCATAGTCATAGGAACATGTATAAGTCATGAAGAAAGCAATAGCAACAAACTAAACGATCAAGTGCTAAGCTAACGGAATGGGTCAAGTCAATCACATCATTCTCCTAATGATGTGATCCCGTTAATCAAATGACAACTCATGTCTATGGTTAGGAAACATAACCATCTTTGATCAACGAGCTAGTCAAGTAGAGGCATACTAGTGACACTCTGTTTGTCTATGTATTCACACATGTATTATGTTTCCGGTTAATACAATTCTAGCATGAATAATAAACATTTATCATGATATAAGGAAATAAATAATAGCTTTATTATTGCCTCTAGGGCATATTTCCTTCAGTCTCCCACTTGCACTAGAGTCAATAATCTAGTTCACGTCGCCATGTGATTTAACATCAATAGTTCACATCACCATGTGATTAACACCCATAGTTCACATCGACATGTGACCAACACCCAAAGGGTTTACTAGAGTCAATAATCTAGTTCACATCGCTATGTGATTAACACCCAAAGAGTACTGAGGTGTGATCATGTTTTGCTTGTGAGAGAAGTTTAGTCAACGGGTCTGCCACATTCAGATCCGTAAGTATTTTGCAAATTTCTATGTCAACAATGCTCTGCATGGAGCTACTCTAGCTAATTGCTCCCACTTTCAATATGTATCCAGATTGAGACTTAGAGTCATCTGGATCAGTGTCAAAACTTGCATCGACGTAACCCTTTACGACGAACCTTTTGTCACCTCCATAATCGAGAAACATATCCTTATTCCACTAAGGATAATTTTGACCAATGTCCAGTGATCTACTCCTAGATCACTATTGTACTCCCTTGCCAAACTCAGGGCAGGGTATACAATAGGTCTGGTACACAGCATGGCATACTTTATAGAACCTATGGCTAAGGCATAGGGAATGACTTTCATTCTCTCTCTATCTTCTGCCGTGGTCGGGTTTTGAGTCTTACTCAACTTCACACCTTGTAACACAGGCAAGAACTCTTCTTTGACTGTTCCATTTTGAACTACTTCAAAATCTTGTCAAGGTATGTACTCATTGAAAAACTTATCAAGCGTCTTGATCTATCTCTATAGATCTTGATGCTCAATATGTAAGCAGCTTCACCGAGGTCTTTCTTTGAAAAACTCCTTTCAAATATTCCTTTATGCTTTGCAGAATAATTCTACATTATCTCCGATCAACAATATGTCTTTCACATATACTTATCAGAAATGCTGTAGTGCTCCCACTCACTTTCTTGTAAATACAGGCTTCACCGCAAGTCTGTATAAAACTATATGCTTTGATCAACTTATCAAAGCGTATATTCCAACTCCGAGATGCTTGCACCAGTCCATAGATGGATCGCTGGAGCTTGCATATTTTGTTAGTACCTTTAGGATTGACAAAACCTTCCGGTTGCATCATATACAACTCTTCTTTAATAAATCCTTTAAGGAATGCAGTTTTGTTTATCCATTTGCTAGATTCCATAAAATGCGGCAATTGCTAACATGATTCAGACAGACTTAAGCATAGATACAAGTGAGAAACTCTCATCGTAGTCAACACCTTGAACTTGTCGAAAACCTTTTTGCGACAATTCTAGCTTTGTAGATAGTAACACTACTATCAGCGTCCGTCTTCCTCTTGAAGATCCATTTAATCTCAATGGCTCACCGATCATTGGGCAAGTCAATCAAAGTCCATACTTTGTTCTCATACATGGATCTCATCTCAGATTTCATGGTCTCAAGCCATTTCGCGAAATCTGGGCTCATCATCGCTTCCTCATAGTTCGTAGGCTCGTCATGGTCAAGTAACATGACCTCCAGAACAGGATTACCGTACCACTCTGGTGCGGATCTCACTCTGGTTTACCTACGAGGTTCGGTAGTAACTTGATCTGAAGTTACATGATCATCATCATTAGCTTCCTCACTAATCGGTGTAGTAGTCACATGAACAGATTTCTGTGATGAACTACTTTCCAATAAGGGAGCAGGTACAGTTACCTCATCAAGTTCTACTTTCCTCCCACTCACTTCTTTCGAGAGAAACTCCTTCTCTAGAAAGGATCCATTCTCAGCAATGAATAACTTGCCTTCGGATCTGTGATAGAAGGTGTACCCAACATTTTCTTTTGGGTATCCTATGAAGATTTACTTCTCCGATTTGGGTTCGAGCTTATCATGTTGAAACTTTTTCACATAAGCATTGCAGTCCCAAACTTTAAGAAACGACAGCTTAGGTTTCTCGCCAAACCACAGTTCATACGGTGTCGTCTCAACGGATTTAGATGGTGCCCTTTTAACGTGAATGTAGCTGTCTCTAATGCATAACCCCAAAATGATAGTGGTAGATCGGTAAGAGACATCATAGATCGCACTATATCTAATAAAGTACGGTTATGACGTTCGGACACACCATTACACTGTGGTGTTCCAGGTGGCGTGAGTAGTGAAACTATTTCACATTGTTTTAACTGAAGGCCAAACTCGTAACTCAAATATTTTACTTCTGCGATCATATCGTAGAAACTTTTATTTTTGTTACGATGATTCTCCACTTCACTCTGAAATTCTTTGAACTTTTCAAATGTTTCAGACTTGTGTTTCGTCAAGTAGATATACTCATATCTGCTCAAATCATCTGTGAAGATCAGAAAATAATGATACCTGCCAGAGCCTCAATATTCATCGGACCACATACATCAATATGTATGATTTCCAACAAATCTGTTGCTCGCTCCATTGTTCCGGAGAACGGAGTCTTAGTCATCTTGCCCATGAGGCATGGTTCGCAAGCATCAACTGATTCATAATCAAGTGATTCCAAAAGCCCATCAGCATGGATTTTCTTCATGCGCTTTACACCAATATGACCTAAACGGCAGTGCCACAAATAAGTTGCACTATCATTATTAACTTTGCATCTTTTGGCTTCAATATTATGAATATGTGTATCACCACGATCGAGATCCAACAAACCATTTTCATTGGGTGTATGACCATAGAAGGTTTTATTCATGTAAACAGAACAACAATTATTCTCTAACTTACATGAATAACCGTATTGCAATAAACATGATCCAATCATATTCATGCTCAACGCAAACACCAAATAACACTTATTTAGGTTCAACACTAATCCCGAAAGTATAGGGAGTGTGCGATGATGATCATATCAATCTTGGAACCACTTCCAACACACATCGTCACTTCACCCTTAACTAGTCTCTGTTCATTCTGCAACTCCCGTTTCGAGTTACTACTCTTAGCAACTGAACTAGTATCAAATACTGAGGGGTTGCTATAAACACTAGTAAAGTACACATCAATAACATGTATATCAAATATACCTATGTTCACTTTGCCATCCTTCTTATCCGCCAATTACTTGGGGTAGTTCCGCTTCCAGTGACCAGTCCCTTTGCAGTAGAAGCACTCAGTTTCAGGCTTAGGTCCAGACTTGGGTTTTTCACTTGAGCAGCAACTTGCTTGCCGTTCTTCTTGAAGTTCCCTTTCTTCCCTTTGTCCTTTTTACTTGAAACTAGTGGTTTTGTTTACCATCAACACTTGATGCTTTTCTTGATTTCTACCTTCGTCGATTTCAGCATCACGAAGAGCTTGGGAATCGTTTCCGTTATCCCTTGCATATTATAGTTCATCACGAAGTTCTACTAACTTGGTGATGGTGACTAGAGAATTCTGTCAATCACTATTTTATCTGGAAGATTAACTCCCACTTGATTCAAGCGATTGTAGTACCCAGACAATCTGAGCACATGCTCACTGCTTGAGCTATTCTCCTCCATCTTTTAGCTATAGAACTTGTTGGAGACTTCATATCTCTCAACTCGGGTATTTGCTTGAAATATTAACTTCAACTCCTGGAACATCTCATATGGTCCATGACGTTCAAAACGTCTTTGAAGTCCTGATTCTAAGCCGTTTAAGCATGGTGCACTAAACTATCAAGTAGTCATCATATTGAGCTAGCCAAATGTTCATAACATCTGCATATGCTCCTGCAATAGGTTTGTCACCTAGCGGTGCATCAAAGACATAATTCTTCTGTGCAGCAATGAGGATAAACCTCAGATCACGGATCCAATCCGCATCATTGCTACTAACATCTTTCAACTTAGTTTTCTCTAGGAACATATCAAAAATAAAACAGGGGAGCTAAACACGAGCTATTGATCTACAACATACATATGCTAAAACTACCTGGACTAAGTTCATGATAAATTAAAGTTCAATTAATCATATTACTTAAGAACTCCCACTTAGATAGACATCCCTCTAATCCTCTAAGTGATCACGTGATCCAAATCAACTAAACCATGTCCGATCATCATGTGAGATGGAGTAGTTTCAATGGTGAACATCACTATGTTGATCATATCTACTATATGATTCACGCTCGATCTTTCGGTCTCCGTGTTCCGAGGCCATATCTGTTATATGCTAGGCTCGTCAAGTTTAACCTGAGTATTCCGCGTGTGCAACTGTTTTGCACCCGTTGTATTTGAACGTAGAGCCTATCACACCCAATCATCACGTGGTGTCTCAGCACGAAGAACTTTTTGCAATGGTGCATACTCAGGGAGAACACTTATACTTTGATAATTTTAGTGAGGGGTCATCTTATAATGCTACCGTCAATCAAAGCAAGATAAGATGCATAAAAGATAAACATCACATGCAATCAATATAAGTGATATGATATGGCCATCATCATCTTGTACTTGTGTCTCCATCTCCGAATTACCGTCATGATCACCATCGTCACCGGCGTGACACCTTGATCTCCATCGTAGCATCGTTGTTATCTCGCGAATCTTATGCTTCCACGACTATCGCTACCGCTTAGTGATAAAGTAAAGCATTACAGCGCAATTGCATTGCATACAATAAAGCGACAACCATATGGCTCATGCCAGTTGCCGATAACTCGGTTACAAAACATGATCATCTCATACAATAAAATTTAGCATCATGTCTTGACCATATCACATCACAACATGCCCTGCAAAAACAAGTTAGACATCCTCTACTTTGTTGTTGCAAATTTTACGTGGCTGCTACGGGCTTAGCAAGAACCGTTCTTACCTACGCATCAAAACCACAACGATAGTTTGTCAAGTTGGTGCTGTTTTAACCTTCGCAAGGACCAGGCATAGCCACACTCGGTTCAACTAAAGTTGGAGAAACTGACACCCGCCAGCCACCTGTGTGCAAAGCACGTCGGTAGAACCAGTCTCGCGTAAGCGTACGCGTAATGTCGGTCCAGGCCGCTTCATCCAACAATACCGCTGAACCAAAGTATGACATGCTGGTAAGCAGTATGACTTATATCACCCACAACTCACTTGTGTTCTACTCGTGCACAACATCAACGCATAAAACCAGGCTCGGATGCCACTGTTGGGGAACGTAGTAATTTCAAAAAAAATCCTACGCACACGCAAGATCATGGTGATGCATAGCAACGAGAGGGGAGAGTGTTGTCTACGTATCCTTGTAGGCCGGAAGTGGAAGTGTTAGCACAACGCGGTTGATGTAGTCATACGTCTTCACGGCCCGACCGATCAAGCACCGAAACTACGGCACCTCCGAGTTCTAGCACACGTTCAGCTCGATGACGATCCCCGGACCTTGATCCAGCAAAGTGTCGGGGAAGAGTTCCTTCAGCATGACGGAGTGGTGACGATCTTGATGTTCTACCGTCGCAGGGCTTCGCCTAAGCACCGCTACAATATTATCGAGGATTATGGTGGAGGGGGCACCGCACACGGCTAAGAGAACGATCACAAAGATCAACTTGTGTGTCTAGAGGTGCCCCCTGCCCCTGTATATAAAGGAGCAAGGGGAGGAGACCGGCCGGCCCTTGAGGCGCGCCAAGGAGGGGGGAGTCCTCCTCCTAGTAGGAGTTGGACTCCCCTTTCCTAGTCCAACTAGGAAGAGGGAAGGGGGAAGGAAAGAGAGGGAGAGGGAGAGGGAAAGAGGGACCGCGCCCCCCTCCCCTAGTCCAATTCGGACTCTCCATGGGAGGGGGCGTGCCACCTCCTGGGCTGTTGCCCTCTCTCTCCCCTCAGGCCCACTAAGGCCCAATACTTCCCCGGGGGGTTCCGGTAACCCTTCCGGCACTCCGGTTTTCTCCGAAATCACCTGAAACACTTCCGGTGTCCGAATATAGCCGTCCAATATATCGATCTTTATGTCTCGACCATTTCGAGACTCCTCATCATGTCCGTGATCATATCCGGGACTCCGAACAACCTTCGGTACATCAAAATATATAAACTCATAATGAAACTGTCATCGTAACGTTAAGCGTGCGGACCCTACGGGTTCGAGAACAATGTAGACATGACCGAGACACGTCTCCGGTCAATAACCAATAGCGGAACCTGGATGCTCATATTGGCTCCCACATATTCTACGAAGATCTTTATCGGTCAGACCGCATAACAACATACGTTGTTCCCTTTGTCATCGGTATGTTACTTGCCCGAGATTCGATCGTCGGTATCTCAATGCCTAGTTCAATCTCGTTACCGGCAAGTCTCTTTACTCATTCCGTAATACATCATCCTGCAACTAACTCATTAGTTGCAATGCTTGCAAGGCTTAAGTGATGTGCATTACCGAGAGGGCCCAGAGATACCTCTCCGACAATCGGAGTGACAAATCCTAATCTCGAAATACGCCAACCCAACAAGTACCTTCGGAGACACCTGTAGAGCACCTTTATAATCACCCAGTTACGTTGTGACGTTTGGTGGCACACAAAGTGTTCCTCCGGTAAACGGAAGTTGCATAATCTCATAGTCATAGAAACATGTATAAGTCATGAAGAAAGCAATAGCAACAAACTAAACGATCAAGTGCTAAGCTAACAAAATGGGTCAAGTCAATCACATCATTCTCCTAATGATGTGATCCCGTTAATCAAATGACAACTCATGTCTATAGTTAGGAAACATAACCATCTTCGATCAACGAGCTAGTCAAGTAGAGGCATACTAGTGACACTATGTTTGTCTATGTATTCACACATGTATTATGTTTCCGGTTAATACAATTCTAGCATGAATAATAAACATTTATCATGAGATAAGGAAATAAATAATAGCTTTATTATTGCCTCTAGGGCATATTTCCTTCATTGCCACCGTCGTGGCTGCTACCAGGACGGTCGTAGCCACCGCGACCCCTGCCCTTTGCAGCAAGGTTGGCGGAGTGCTGGGCAGAGTAGGCCGCGTTCTGGGCAGTGATGCGGGCCTCAGCCGCAAGCAAAAGCGAGAACAACTCGCTGAGTCCGATCTGCTGATCGGTGAAGGCGCGGGTGGAGAGGGCAGAGACGAACCCGCTGTACTCAGGCTCGTGCAGAAGACCTTCGAGGATATGCGAGACGATGTCATCCTCCTCGAGTGGCTTCCCAACGGCAGTGAGCTCATCCGCCAGCCCCTTCATCTTGGTGAAGTAGGCGGCAGCAGAGAGATCGCCCTTGTGTGCATTCCCGATCACCGAGCGGAGCTGAATCTTGCGCGCCCTGGACTGCGATGAAAAACTCTGGACCAGCGCTTCCTAGAGGCTAGCAGCAGTAGTGTAGGTCGAGACTTGCATCAAAACCTCACGAGAAAGAGATGCGATCAGGAATGTGAGCACCTGTTGGTCCTGGGTAACCCAGATGGCGTGCTCCGGGTTTGGCGTGGAGGTAATCTCCTTCTTCTCGGCGACCTCCTTCTCGGAGATGAGGACGGCGATAGGCTCCTTGATCGTTCCATCAAGGTAGCCCATCATCCCAGCGGCCTTGATGTGCGGTATGATTTGGGCTTTCCAAACCAGGAAGTTCTCACGAGTTAACTTCTTTGAGATGGTATGGCAGAGCGTGGCGATGGAGGGTGCGGCCATGGCGACAGAGGAGGAGGAAGACGACATAACCTAGATGTATTGGAAGGACCTTGCTCTGTATACCATGTGAAAATAGCGAGGCTTAAGCGTATGCGTTATGCAGGGACGCATGCGTGTTATATGGGCACAATAGCCAGGAGAATTACAAGTTAGTTAGGAGAAGGATTGATCTCCAAGTCAACTAATGACCTAGGGTTTATCTCTTCAGCCTAACAAGATTACAACAGCTCAAACACACGCACACATCTCCTATACATATCTAAACATATACATTGTTTAACACTCCCCCTCAATCACAACTGTCTAAGTTGAGATTGTGCCTAAATGCTTGTAACTGCCTCAGAGATAGGGGTTTAGTAAACCTAGATATGTTTCGTGATCTTAACATCATACTGGAGATCCGACATGTGGGCTTCCCAGGATGATGATGCTCTGAACCATGTTATGTTCCCTGGGTTATCGGCGTTTATGTCGATATAGCCCCCGCCCATGGTCTAGATGGTTCGTTGGGGATAGCCCAAACTGTTTCTATCCTGACTACGCATCATCGTTCCCCTGTTCTGGTGAACCGACCTCGGTGCTCCGCGTACCTCCTGTTTCCTTCCCACCAAAAATCGACTGCCATTTTCAGGCGACTGACATAAAGCTAAACTGATTGCATAAACATATGCTAATCTGCTAATCAAGTACACTTTACAATCAATCGTATCTTTAGTGCATACAAGTTACTGAAACTGCAATTAAATCAGCAGGAGATCACTGTAACTAACTTGCTCTTCTCCTATCATCCATACCCAAATTATCATAACCACACCTAATTAACTACTTGATCATCACTCCCCGCAAAAATAAAGCTACTTGATCATCACCACCATCATATAACGATCCCTATACCAGAGGCGGGAACAGATAGTCCCAATACTCGCTGCCAATCTCCTCAACCTCGATCACTCGATTCACAGCTCCCCCGACATCAGCGCTCATGACGCGCCGATCTTGCACCGTTGGCGTCCCGTGATCCCTCCTCGAGCTGGCGAATGACACCATCTGATCGGAGCTTCCATTTCCATACACCGCCGTGAGGTCAGCGTCGACGGTTCTTGCATGATCCGTGGCGGTAGCACCGCTCCTCCTCATCCTCTTTCTGCGCGCGCGGCCCGTGGAATGGTCGCCGGCGTCCAGGAACTGACCGTTGTCGCGCTCCAGGTCGAGGCGGCGCTGCACCTTCTCGATCGGGAAGTTGAGATGCGCGCGCGGGCCGCGCATGCGCAGCGCCGCCACGTCGTAGGCGAGCGCGGCCTCGTCCGCCGTGGCGAACGTGCCCAGCCACACCCGCGCGCCCCGCCTCCGCGTGTCCCTGATCTCCGCAGCGAACTTGCCCCACGGCCGCCGCCGCACCCCCCTGTAGCTCTTGGGCAACGCTACCTTGCCGAGCACGGCACTCTGCTGCTGCCCTTCTCCTCGAGGCGAGGCCACTGCGAGCGGCGGCTGCTCAGCGATGGGCGGTGTGGCAGCGTCCGCCACGCTGAGCAGCTCGTCCCACTCGTCGGCGCCCATGGAGATCCACCTCCCGAGGCTCGGCAGCCGCTGCAGGATCTCCGCGCCGGCCTGATCCACCAAAGACGTGGACGCCGTCGACGACGACGCGGGCATCGGCGTGCACCCTGTCGGCGCCTCGGTCATGATGGTCGCCCACACGTTCTCCAGGATGTTGCTTGTGTCGCGCGGCTGCTGCGACGACCCCGGCGCTCCGATCGCCATGGCTAGTCCTCCGCTGCCGAATAACAATAATCTCTGAATTAATTCTCCCTGTGATCGAGACGAACCCTGCGCGCTGCGCAGGGTTTATATACGTCTGAGACGATCGGCCGGGCGAACTCATGGTGTCACGGCTGACACGGGCTGGCAGTTGGCGATTCCCAGCGTTGCAAGTCAGAGCGTGGCCGAAGTGCCAAGCTAGGTCGAGAAATTAACGAGAAGGAAGCCATAGCTTAGCTGGGTTGCAATGAAGAACGAGTAGTATAAACTTGAGCGCATGCAATTCAACCGCCGCGCCGCCGCGCAAGATCTCTGCAGGAATTCAGGGATGTTGGTGCGTGTGCATGTGCATGGTACCTTGCGACCGCCGGCTTTCCCCACGGGATATGCTTTCTTTTTCCCAGTAGAGTTGACTAATCGCATGGGTAACCATGGATGCAATGCCTAGGTCAGCTCGGCTGCGGCATTTCTGCCCTGTACCCACAGGCAGGTTTGACTTGCGTACGATTGCATTTGTGGTAGCTGAAAGTCTGAAACCAGTACTGTATGTCATTTAGTATTTTCATTGGCCATAAAAAAACATAGTATAGTATATTAGATATTTTGAAAGTCATATTGTACTTTCTAAACTATCAACATCTAGAATACCCAATCCATGCCATTTGGTTCATCATGAAATACATTTTCATACAAAATCAATACCATTATATTCATCATGAAATATATTTTCATATGATCTTTATATTTAGTATATTGTGGATATCAACAATTTTCTTTATAAACTTGATCAAAGTTTGTGAAACTTAACTTTTAGAAAACCAATGAACATTATATTTTATGTATTGTGGAACAAAGGGGGTGTATCACTTGGTATTTTCATTGGCCAAATTTTTTTGTATTAAGATAAGGATTTTCGTGTACTTGGTTGCGCGCGAATGTATAGTTTCAATTGGAGACCTCTTTCAATTGCAGCTTAATTCTGTTGGTTTTCATTTCTTGGTCGTCTACTCTCAGAGGAATTTAACTGCAAATAATTTAGTGGTCTGTGATCAGTCACGTATTGTACGACTCTAAACTATATTAGTTTCCCCATACAACATCCCCATCGATTCTCCAAAACAATAAGCTAGCTAGAACATCCCCGGACCTCGATTAGTTTAAGTACCTGAATCCCTTCGCGGGCAAGGAAAACCTGCTAATGATTGGGTCAGCAAGACATCAACATGTACTACAAAGAGGTCTGATTTTCTTCCCTGCTGAATCAATCCAGTTGCTTGATTTGCTTCACAAGCCATGCAACGCACACACCCACTTGCTCCCATCATGGCGTTCACATCGAAATATCTCTCTCTGCGTAGGTCTTACTCTTATCTTTGAACGCGCTCGATGGTTAGCTATAGATTCATAATTAGGCCTTGATTGTCTGGCAAGTCAACTGGCATGACGAAATCACTCAACCTGGTCATTTCTTGATTGTTCTTCCTCCTCCCTCAGGGCCACATATGTATTCAAAATTGCAAGTTGCATTGCTTGCTTTGATTTCTCATGGCACGCGCATTGCGTTCCCTTTAATTTATGTGCCAATCTGCTTGAGCGACAAGTTAATTAGCAATATATTAATTCCTAATTTCATCGTCTTTGATCATCTTGAGTTGGGAGCACTTGACTGAAATAATAGTAATAAGCTAGGGGAGCAGTGCGCTCCAAGCTCTGAATCTGTGGAGCAGATCGCGTTCGCACGTAGTACTACGCTGGGGTTCAGGGCTTTGATCGGCCCGAAAATGATCGATGAGATGCTTCCCGGTGCAGGGAGGGAGTGGCCGTGGTAGATACGCATGCGTGTGCTCATAAAGTATGCCCGTTGCACTTGCACGATCACAGGTCGCTTGGGGAGGGAGGCTGCAGCAGAATGTTTCAACTTCTTGTGTCCAGACGCATGCATGACGCATGTTGCCGTTCCATCTTCGCTTCGCAAATACTACTCCCTCCATCCCGAATTACTTGTCTTAAATTTGTTTAGATACGAATGTTAGACACTCTCGATGTAAAGTAGTGATCCAAATGCTCTTATATTAATTTACAGAAGGGTAGTACATCCGTATCTGACAAATTTAAGACAAGTAATTTGGGAAGAAGGTAATATAATAAAATGTAGTCCCCCCCTTCCAAATTATTTGAAATTTTACGTTTGTCCAAGGTGAAACTTCTGTAAGTTTGATCAATTCAACAAACAAATATGTTGATATACACTATGAAAAAACTAATTATGATGAAACTTGGCGTTGTAGATGTTGGTATATATTTCTATTGAGCTGCTCAAACTTAAGGACAAACCCAACTCTTCACCGAAGGATGCGCTTGGGATTTGAGAAGGAGATTCGTTAATTACCAGTGCACAATATACATGTTCACCAATTTTGTAGCTCTACAAATTGTTTCCATTACCTTTATAATATTGTCACAACATTACCTTTATATCTAGTACGCACTGTGTTTCCGGCAAGGTTTTTTCAAAGGAATTGGGGAGTGCTGAAGGAGGATATTATTCGTGCGATTAAAATTTTTTTTGATACAGGTATAATGCCGGAGGGTGTAAATGATACGGTGATTGTTCTTATTCCTAAGGTGAAAAATCCCCAAGCGATCAAAGACTTCCGGCCTATCAGTCTGTGTAATGTTATTTATAAAGTTATATCTAAGTGTCTTGTGAACAGATTGAGACCGCATCTTGATGGTATGATTTCTCCAACCCAAAGTGCCTTTATCCCTGGGAGATTGATATCTGATAATGCTCTTATTGCGTTTGAGTGTATGCATTCGTTAAGTACTCTGAAGGATGGACGGGGTGAATTCTGTGCTTATAAATTGGACCTTGCCAAGGCATATGATAGAGTGGATTGGAATTTTTTGAAGTGTATGTTGAGCGCGTTGGGGTTTGCATCAGGATGGATAAAATGGATTATGGCATGTGTTACTTCAGTGAAATTTTCAGTACGCTTCAATGGCCAGTTCTTGGAGTCGTTCTCGCCATCATGTGGCATCAGGCAAGGGGACCCTATCTCACCATACTTATTCTTATTTGTGGCCGAAGCTCTTTCTTTGTTGTTACAGAATGCGTGTACTAGAGGATCTCTTCTGGAGTTCAAGGTTAATAGACAGGCCCCGGGTATTTCACATCTCTTGTTTGCCGATGATTGTCTTTTATTTTTCAAGGGGCCCAGTGAGCAAGCCTTGGCAATCAAAAATATTATTGCGACTTATGAGAAGGGGACAGGTCAGCTGCTGAGCCCTGATAAATGCTCGATCTTGTTCGGCAAGAATTGTACTATGGAGGTCCAAGTGGCTGTTATTGTAATTCTAAGCATTACCTCAGGCTCCCGGTGCCACAAGGGAGAATGAAGGCTGGTAAATTTCAATCCACTAAGGAAAAAGCCCTCAAAATTTTATCGGACTGGATAGAAAAATATGCCTCGCGTGGGGCGAAAGAAACTTTGATTAAATCTGTCCTGCAGGCTCTTCCGATGTACGCAATGGGTATTTTTAAATTTCCGGCATCACTCTGCGAGGAGTTGTCTCAGATCATAAGGAATTTCTGGTGGGGTGACGAGGAGAATAGGAGGAAGACTCATTGGCTGGCTTGGGATAAGATGACTAAGCCTAAAGGTGTGGGTGGGATGGGATTCCGGGATCTTAGATTATTTAACCAGGCTCTGCTAGCAAAGCAGGCTTGGAGGTTGGTGGTTAATCCTGAATCTCTATGCGCTAAAGTGATTAAGGCAAAATATTATCCCCAGGGACATATCCTTGATACGGTTTTCCCGCAGTCAGCTTCTCTTACTTGGCAAGGTATTCTGCATGGATTGGATTTGCTTAAATCCGGAGTCATTTGGAGAGTGTGTGATGGGACTAATATTAATATCTGGAGAGATAACTGGCTCCCAAGATCTTCTGGACTTAAAATTACTGCCAGAAAGAACAGGACAAGAGTCAAATGGGTATCAGACTTGATGCTGAGCAGTCCTAGGAGGTGGGATGAAAATATGGTTAGGCATTTGTTTTATCCATATGATGTGGAGGAGATTTTGAGGTTACGTATGCAATCAAACGGGGATGGTGATTTTGTTGCTTAGCATTTTGAAAAAAATGGGATGTTCTCGGTTAAAAGTGCGTACAAGCTTGCGCTTACATTGAAGGATAAAAAAGAGGATGAGGGTCAATGTAGTGAGGCTGTGTTGGGGGAGAGGAAAATCTGGGATGTCATCTGGAAGGCTAATGTCCCTCAGAAGATTCGCATTTTTGCGTGGAGGGTTGCAACTAATAGCTTGGCTGTCCAGGTTAACAAAGTGCTGCATCACCAAACTTCTGTTACGATGTGCACTATTTGTGGAATGGAGGATGAAAGTACTTTTCATGCGCTTCTTAGGTGTCCGAAGGCGGTTGCTTTGTGGATGGCCATGAGGGACATTTGGGAGTTACCTACAGAGAATGTCTTCAGATATACAGGGTATGATTGGTTTATTGTTCTCCTAAGTCAATTGAGGCATGTCATGCGCGACCAAATTATTTTCATTTTATGGAGAGCATGGCATTTGAGAAATGACTTGATATTTGGTAAAAGAAAGGAATCCGTCGTGGTTTTGTCACGGCAGATGTCCTCGTGAAAGGACTTAGTCGTGGAGCCATCGCAACGGGTTAGCTTGAAGGGGTTAAAGCGGACACAGGGACGCAAGAGAGTTTACACTAGTTCGGCCCCTTTGATGAAGGTAAAAGCCTACGTCTAGTTGTGATGGAATTGATGGGGTTTCGATGACTAGGGAGCAAACAAGCTTCGCCTAAGTCTCGAGTTGTTGTCTATCCTCCTGAACCGCCGCCGGGTCGTCCCCTTATATACACGGGTGACGCCCATCGGTTCACAGAGTCCTAACACCGGTTCATATTCGTATCCGGGTTGGTCTCTCCTTATTCCTATCTTACAATACAAGTTTACATACAAATGCCGTTTTACGGCTACAAGTCTTAAACCGGCTACGGGCCTCAGGCCCTCATCTATCTTCTTGGGCTTTAACACTCTTGAGTTACTGATGAAGTTAACCCGGCCCACATAGGCCGGTTTACGCCCAATAGTAATATTCCCAACATTAGGCCCCAGATTGATTTGAACGGGTTCATGTCAATCCTTAGCAAAATCTTCATCTTCAACATCTTCTCGTAGTTGCTGAACCGCCATGATGTCATCCTCTCCAGCTGCTGTAAGCCGAGGTGATGTCATCTGTCATAAAGAAAATATCCATGATATCTCCTTGTTTAATAAACTCACAACAACCGAGGCGACAGCTCCGCTTCCGAAATTTTTGGTTCCTGGATTCACGCGCCTGACACATGTCTTTTTGCCTTATAAATAGGGCCGAAGGGTCATTTCTTTTCTCCCCTTCGTGCCTTTCCTCTTCGTCTTCCTCGCGTCGCCAGTCTCAGAGCTCCGCCGCCGTCGTCGTCTTCTGCATCGACTTTGGCCGCTGCATCAACCTGAGCGTACCAGAAAACTGCGGCGACCTTCCACATCTTCCTCAGCTCTGGCAGGTCTTCTGCTCTTCTCAACATAGATCTGTTCTAGGGTTTTGTGTTCTTGCTGCGTTCATCCCTGTTCATGTTCATATGCTAGCTCCTGGATGCATCTGTGAACCCCTTCTTTGTGTAGTGATAACTTTTAGTATCTGCCTTTAGTTTCATGCCTAAAACCATAGATCTCACATATATTTCCGCCCATTGATTCAATACTGTTCTGCTTTGAGCTTTTGAATATTTTCCTTCTTTTCTGAACTTGCTTCAGATCCATCGCTGTAGAGAAATCTTGTGAAATCTGTTTCTGTACACTTACCCATCCGCAATCTCAACTGTTTCAATGCTTAGATCCGGCGGTTTAACTTGGTGTAGAAAAAATTAACAAACCGGTATATACCATTAGTCCCCTTGTTGAACCGCCGGATGTTGTTGCTTCATAAAACTCCGGTTTAGATAGAGCTGTCTCCGGTTTAACATTGTACATACCAGTGTACTTTAATCAATGCATTCTTGAACCGGAATCACCTATCTTGTAGATTTCATCATGGCCAAGCAAGTATATGAGTGCAACTGGGTTCCTTCTCGCGTCACAGAGACTCAACTGAACAATTTAGTCCTGATCGGCGCTTTAGGCAGCAAAAACACCATCCATTGGAGGGTCCCTGGCAAAGAATTCCCTCCCACGCCTCAAGAAGGAGAGGTCGTCGTTTTCGTAGATCACTTAGCCTGGGGCTTTAAGCCGCCCGGTTCTAAATTTTACCGGGACGTTTTAGCCAATTTTCAACTCCGCCCACAAGACACTGGCCCCAACTCTGTTACAAACATGTGTCACTTCCAAGTGCTCTGTGAGGTGTTCTTTCAAGAGGAGCCTGCAGTTGAGTTGTTCAGAGACTGTTTCCATCTAAACCGCCGCACTGAGTTTACTGACGGTTCTAATACGGAATTGGGTGGTGTGGCGATTCAGAAAATAAAAGAGGTCACATACCCTCACGCCAAACTGCACAGCCACCCCAAAGAGTGGAATCAAACATGGTTCTATTGCAAAGACACCTCCCCTGCTGATGAAAATCCTTTGCCTGGCTTTCGTCCGGAGCGGCTTAGCAATACACACCCCTTTCCGCAAAGGTTAACTGCCAAGGAGAGAAGCAAATACGCTCCTTAACTGTCCAAGCTCAGAGCCTTCATGGCCAACGGTTTAACAGGGGTTGATCTCGCTCGTTGTTGGGTATCGTGGAGCATACTGCCCCTTAGTCAGCGCTCCGGTTTGATGTGCGAGTATACTGGCAGTGTTGATGACCCACTGCGACATGCTAACATCCAGCTCACCGACGAAGAAATCACAGAGGCTGTGAATAAAATACTGAATGAACCGGAACACATCTGTGCTCGAACCGGCCTGCTTCCCTTCTGTGCCACCAACAAACCACCAGCTGTAAGAGTTTGATTTTTCTTTTTACTGAACCTGTTATTGATATATCTGGTCATTGTTTAATATCAATGTATGTTTAAACAAGGCAATGATCCGTTTTGGAGCAAGAAACTTCCACAGGAGAAGCCAGAAAAAACAGACAAACCGGAAAGACCAACCCGGCCAAAGACTAAAGTCGTGAAACAGCCTGCTCATAAGAAGAAAACCACTGCCTCTTTTGATCCGGCCGCTGATGATGATGTGGGTAATCCAGACCTTGAGGTAGAGCTTGACTCACTTGGCTTATTTTTCACACGCCTTATTGATGATGATATTTGTCAGGATGATGCCGAAGCCAGCCATGCTGATACTGCAGAGGTAATTACTCTCTCTTCCGATTCAAACCCTTTGCCTTCACTAAAAATCCGACAGGCAAACCGGAAGGTTAAATTTTCTCATCCTCTTGCTTACTTGGATCCCAAATTTCTTATGAAGACCCAACAGCATGAAGCTCGCCGCACAACCCGGCACAGTGGCCAGGTAGTTACCTCCGCCGGTTTACCGAACTGTCCGGTTCGGAAACGCCGTTCAGAGGTCTCTAATTTGCTTGTCAGTGCTTGTCCTAAAGCGGGCTGTTTTTGTCAACCTCTTAATCCATTTGACTCCGATTATCAGGTTACTTCCGACTCATCCTCTGGCGAGTCATCGGCTACTCAGCTGCCACCGCTTAAAACGGTGCTCGGGTAAGCTATACTTATCATAATATTTCTGGTACATCACCTTGGAACATATGTTGTATTTGACTTTGTTATTCCTTTCAGGGCCAAGCCTAGGCCAAGCAAGAAGGCTCGCCTGGATAAAGCGGCTGAGGAGGACGCCGTCCCTGAACCGGGTAAAACACCAGATCTTAAAGCGGCTATTCATGAAGATATACCCAATGATCCACCACAGCAGGATGACGATTTTATTACTGAAGAAAGGCCTATTAACACCTCAGTCCTTGTCAACCAGCCCACAAGCCCCATCCGGTTTGGGAGATCCACCAGTCCATCCCAGCCTGCTGACAAACCGACTGCGCCAGTGCAAACTGGTGATGCTAAGGATGATGAAGTTGTAATTACTGGCATTGGCTGTACAGAGCCCAGCAATCCTGTTGTTTTATCCAAGCATACCGCCAAAGAAGAATTTGCTGCCATGGGCAAAGGCAAGTGGAACGTTGACTTGGCGACCTATGCTGCTCTGAATGCCCAAGATCTTCATTCCGGCTACCTGAACCGGCTGTATACCAGCCGTGATTATGAAGCTGGTCTAGTGAATATGATGAAAGAAAAATTTGAGGTAACTCTCATGTGCTTTTGGATATTTCAATCTTGTTAAATCTCCTATCCCCCAAGGGCCGGTTTAGAATCTTTATTCAAACCGAGACTTGCTAATATAAATCCCAATGCTTCGGAATTCACTGATGTAGCCCCCAAGGGCCGGTTCAACTTAGTGTAGTTAAACCGGGACTTTAAGTAATTGAGATTGCAGGATCAGAATTTATTCGAGCAAATAGCCATTAGCCCCCAAGTGCCAAGTTGAATACTTGTATTGATCTTGGGACTTTATAATCAAGTGAAAGATGAAGATCAAATAGGCATTAGCCCCCAAGGGCCAAGTGCATAACTTGTTATGTGGTTGGTACTTCAATTCTTGCACTGCTTGCTGAATCATATAATTGTCTGTATGTAGGCTGAGCTGAAGACAAAAGAAAATCAAGTCGCCGATCTCCAAGAAAATCTGAAGTCCCAACAGACTGAAACCTCAAAAGCAAAAGAGGAGTTGACCAGCGCCTTAAGCTTCATGGAACAGCTTAAGAAAGACTTCAAGAAAGAGCGGGCGGACTGGGCTACTGAGAAGGCCGCTTTGACTAAGCGAGTTGAAAATGGCGAAGCCGCACTTAAACCGGTGGTAGATGAACTGGCCAGCGTAAAGCGTCAAGTGCATGCCATGACTGCCGCCATCTTTGGTAAGCTTTCTTGACTTCTGTAGTAACTTGGCCTTCTTATGATGTGTCTGGTTTGTGAATCCTTTGTAATGTGGTAGGGACACGCATTGGTCACTTGGGGTCAGATGTGCGGAAGAAGTTGAAGGCTGCCTACACATTGATAGAGCAATTGTATACTGGCATGCAGCGGATCATCTCAACTGCGTCCCACAACAACCCGGCGCCCACCTTGATTCAAGACACCCTGAAAAGACTATCTATGCTTCCTGCCCGGGTTGAAGAGCTGAAAAAATCTGCTGCTCGAATCGGTGCTATCAATGCCTTAATCCGGGCAAAAGCGTGGGTGCCGGATTTTGATCCTGTTGAAGCGGCTCAAGGCTACCCCCACTTAAGGAAGATGGCTCAGAATTCAATGAGGAGGACCTAAGAGCGATAAACCGGGAGGTGCGCCCTCTAGCTTGTCAATTGGTGGAAGAGGCAGACTTGTCTTATTATCAAGCCCAATATGACAATCAGAACAAACGAGTGGCTGCACCAACTCCTGAAGCGGAGAATCTGATCCCTCCAATCTGTAAGCATACTTACGCTCCTGATATTGAACCGTCGTTGCTGATCCATGATGAAGCTGTCTTTCAAGTCTTAATGGGAATCGACTGGACAACTGTTGATTTCCAGCCACTGGGTAGGGAAGCAGAAGCTGAAGCGGCGCAAGATGACCTGCAACCATCAGACCAGGTCGGCGATGAAGCTTGAACCGGAGGCCGGTTTAAATTGCTTGTCTTTTATATTCCGCCGAAAAGAAACAATGATCTTATTTGGGCACCATGTTGCCTTGTAATAGGATAGCCAATACTCTTGCTTTTGAGATGCCTTCGTGCATAGGTATTGGTACTTACACCTCTTTTGAATGATCAAAACCTTCAATCTATTTTTCCTGCAATCACAAAATCTTAAACTGCCAAGGCGGTTGTACCGCCAGCTGGATTATGATCTTTGTATATATATGCAATGAAATTTAGGTATATGATCAAATCTTGTGATACAAACTACCTGCCATCGTTGGGCATGAAGCTGGTGTTGCCAATCTTGAAACAGAGGTATATAAACCTATACCGTTGAAGGAGAAAGTAGCTCTTGTGTATGTAATGCCGGTTTACCATGTAAACCGTGTCGGGTTATGATAAACACCGTGTTATTTCGAGATGTGAATAGAAAGCAAACCGAGCAAATAGTCTCCGGATTAAAAATGGACCGTGTTCCGTCAATTGACAGTTTGAACCGGTTTAAAACTTTGCTGGTTTAAAAAACGCAACAAAAAGAAAGAAATATCTATCAAAGAAAATTGTGAAGCAAAGGCAATGATAAAACCGTTTGCAAAAAGAGGCTTATTTGAGCCGATCAGATGGCGTTACCATGGTCGGACACGACCAAGCTCCCGATAGGTGTAGCTATGGTTCAAGTCAGCCAGGTCCCCAAATGAAACCGTGGCATTTATGCCGATCAAGAGGCGTGGCAATGGTTCGGGTTCGACCAAGCCCCCAAGTGATTCTGTGGCCTTAGGCCAATCAAGAGGCGTGGCTGGTTCAGACTTGACCATGTCCCCAAGTGATCTGGTGGCTTTCGCCTATCAAAAGGTGTTGCATTGGTTCGGATACGACCAAGCCCCCAAGTGATATTATAAAGCTTTGTTTTTTTACAAAGCAAATTCAAGGGGTAAACCGGAGGCCGCTTTAAGACAGAATCACTTCGTGTAACCACACATGATGTAAAAGAATAGATACCCCGCTTTAGCTGAGGTTCCGGTTTACTGTATTAATCATAATATATACATTGTCATAATATGTACATAAGTAGAGTCAATGGCTCCGGTATAGTAAGGCCGAAGATGAGCTATGTTCCACGGCCTGTTGGTCTCCTCCTCTGATGTACGTGAGTCTTTATGCTCTCGAATATCGATCAGATAGTATGAACCGTTGTGCAGATTCTTGCTGACCATGAAAGGTCCCTCCCAAGGTGGGGATAGCTTATGCATATCAGTCTGATCTTGGATGAGCCGAAGCACCAAATCTCCTTCCTGAAAGGTTCTGGTTCTGACTCGGCAACTGTGATAACGACGAAGATCCTGTTGGTAAATCGCCGAGCGGGCGGCTGCTATGTCACGTTCTTCATCCAACAGGTCCAAAGTGTCTTGCTGTGCTGTCTCGTTGTCCGCTTCAACATAAGCCGCCACACGAGGTGAGTCATGACGGATATCACTGGGGAGAACCGCCTCTGCTCCGTAGACCATGAAGAACGGTGTGTATCATGTTGATCTATTGGGTGTAGTATTGATGCTCCATAACACAAATGGTAACTCTTCTACCCAACAACACGGTGTTCTCTGCAAAGGAACCATAAGCCGGGGCTTGATGCCTCTCAAGATCTCTTGATTAGCCCTTTCTGCTTGACCATTGGACTGTGGGTGTGCCACTGATGAAACGTCAAGCCGGATGTGCTCCCGTTTGAAGAACTCCTTCATGGCACCCTTGGACAAATTGGTACCATTATCTGTGATGATACTGTGTGGAAAGCCAAACCGGAAAATCACTTTTTTGATGAACTGAACCGCCGTGGCCGCATCACACTTGCTAACAGGTTCTGCCTCCACCCACTTTGTAAACTTGTCAACCGCCACCAGGAGGTGGGTCTTCTTATCTTTGGACCTTTTGAAAGGCCCAACCATATCCAGCCCCCAAGTCGCAAGCGGCCAAGTAATTGGAATCATTCTCAGTTCTTGAGCCGGCACATGAGCACGTCTTGAAAACTTTTGGCAACCATCACATCGTCTGACCAGATCCTCCGCATCAGCATGAGCAGTTAACCAATAGAAGCCATGGCGGAACGCTTTAGCCACCAAAGATTTTGAACCAGCGTGGTGACCACAATCTCCTTCATGGATCTCACGCAAAATTTCACAGCCTTCTTCAGGAGACACACAGCATTGAAACGCCCCTGATACACTGCAATGATGCAACTCGCCATTGACAATAGTCATGGACTTGGACCGCCGGATTATCTGTCGGGCCAGAGTCTCATCCTCTGGTAACTCGCCCCGGTTCATGTGCGCCAGGTAAGGAAGCGTCCAATCCGGAATGACATGAAGAGATGCCACCAATTGAGCCTCCAGATCAGGAATAGCCAAATCCGCTTCACCAGGGAGCTTGACCGATAGGTTGTGCAGCACATCCAGAAAAACATTGGGCGGGACCGGTTTGCGTTGAGAGCCCAGCCGGCTTAAAGTGTCCGCTGCTTCATTCTTCCGTCAGTCCACGTGGTCCACCTAATAGCCTTTAAAGTGACCTGCAACAGTATCCACCTCATGACGATATGCTGCCATGAGTGGGTCCTTGGAATCCCAAGTACCAGACACTTGTTGAGCCACGAGGTCCGAGTCACCGAAGCACTTAACTCGACTTAGATTCATCTCCTTAGCCATCCGGAGACCATGGAGCAAGGCTTCATACTCAGCTGCATTGTTAGTACAAGGGAACATTAAGCGGAGAACGTAACAAAACTTATCACCTTGTGGGGAAGTTAATACGACTCCAGCCCCCGAGCCTTCCAATTGCCTGGATCCGTCAAAATGGATGGTCCAATATGTGTGATCTGGCTTTTCTTCAGGTGCTTGCAGTTCCGTCCAATCATTGATGAAATCAACAAGTGCTTGAGACTTAACCGCCGTCCGAGGCACATACTTCAACCCGTGCGGCCCAAGCTCTATAGCCCACTTGGCAATCCGGCCAGTCGCTTCCCGGTTCTGGATGATATCCCCCAAGGGAGCAGAACTGACCACCGTAATGGGGTGCCCTTGGAAGTATTGCTTAAGCTTCCGGCTTGCCATAAAAACTCCATATACCAGCTTCTGCCAATGCGGATACCTTTGCTTGGACTCAATGAGTACCTCGCTGATATAATAGACCGGACGTTGAACCGGATGCTCCTTGCCTGCCTCTTTTCGCTCCACCACAATAGCCACACTGACCGCACGAGCATTAGCAGCAACATATAGCAGCAACGGCTCCTTGTCAATGGGAGCGGCGAGCACAGGCGGATTGGCCAATTGCCGCTTTAAGTCCTCAAATGCTTTATCAGCAGCAGAACTCCAGACAAATTGATCCATCTTCTTCAACATCTGATACAAAGGGATTGCCTTCTCACCAAGGCGGCTGATAAACGGGCTTAACGCGATAATCCAGCCTGCCAGGCGTTGAACATCATTGATAAAGTTCGGTTTAGCCAGGGAGGTGATGGCTGTGATCTTCTCCGGATTAGACTCGATTCCCCTGTTGGACACCAGAAAACCCAATAACTTTCCTGCCGGTACACCGAAGACACACTTGGCCGGATTAAGCATCATCTTGTACGTCCTCAGGTTATTAAAGGTTTCCTTCAAGTCGTCAACCAGAGTCTCCTTCTCCCTTGACTTAACCACGATATCATCCATGTAAGCATGTACATTATGGCCAATCTGCTTGTGAAGACAATTTTGTACACACCGTTGATAAGTTGCATGGGCACTCTTGAGCCCAAAGGGCATAGACACATAGCAGAAGGCTCCAAAGGGAGTTATGAATGCCGTCTTCTCCTGGTCCTTAACTGCCATTTTGATCTGATGATAGCCAGAATATGCATCCAAAAAACTCAAACGCTCACAACCCGTAGTAGCATCAATAATTTAATCAATACGGGGGAGGGCAAAAGGATCTGCTGGACAAGCCTTATTAAGATCTGTATAATCCACACACATGCGCCAGGTGCCGTTTTTCTTAAGGACCAGCACCGGATTGGCAAGCCACCCAGGGTGGAAAACTTCAATAATAAAGCCAGCTGCTAAGAGCCTGGCTACCTCTTCTCCAATCGCCTTGCGTCTTTCTTCATTAAACTGGCGGAGGAACTATTTCACCGGTTTGTATTTAGGATCCACATTAAGGGTGTGCTCAGCGAGTTGCCTCGGTACACCTGCCATGTCAGAGGGCTTCCATGCAAAAATGTCCCGATTCTCACGGATGAACTCGATGAGCGCGCTTTCCTATTTCAGATCCAAGTTGGCACTGATGTTGAACTGCTTGGACGAATCGCCAGGCACGAAGTCAACAAGCTTAGTTTCAGCTGCCGATTTGAACTTCAGGGCCGGATCATGCTCCGTAGTTGGCTTCTTTAATGGAGTCATGTCCGCAGGATCAACATTGTCCGTATAATACTTCAGCTCCTCGGTGGCACAAACCGACTCTGCGTAGGCCGCATCTCCTTCCTCGCACTCCAAAGCGATTTTACGGCTTCCGTGAACCGTTATTGTCCCCTTGTGACCCGGCATCTTGAGCTGCAAATACACATAACAGGGCCGTGCCATAAACTTGGCGTAGGCCGGTCGCCCAAACAGGGCGTGATATGGACTTTGGGTTTTCACCACTTCAAACGTCAATGTTTCCGACCTGGAATCATGATCATCTCCAAAGGTCACTTCCAGAGCTATCTTACCAATAGGATATGCTGACTTGCCAGGTACCACACCATGGAACACCGTATTGGACGGTTTGAGATTTTTATTTGTTAGTCCCATACGACGGAAGGTCTCATAGTACAAGATATTAATGCTGCTCCCTCCATCCATGAGTACCTTGGTGAACTTATAACCTCCCACCTGAGGCGCCACCACCAATGCTAGCTGACCCGGGTTATCAACCCGGGGTGGGTAATCCTCTCTGCTCCATATGATTGGCTGCTCAGACCAGCGTAAGTAACAGGGCACGGCCGGTTCAACAAAGTTGACTGCCCGCTTCTGAACCTTCCGGTCTCGCTTATCCAAGCTAGTGGTGAAGACATGGTACTGCCCACTATTCAACTGCTTTGGGTTGCTCTGGTAACCCGACTGTTGCTGCTGCTGGTTGTAACCACCCTGGTTATTTTGATTATTTTGATTGTTATGTCCGCCCGGATTACCATTAAATCCTGAACTAGAATTTCCTCCACCGTAATCCGGCCCAGATCCTGAGCCACCGCCGGAGCCGTGATCATACCGGAAAGCGTTAGAATTCTTGAACTCTTGCATAATGTAGCAATCCTTCCAAAGGTGGTTTGCTGGCACCTCCTTCGTCCCATGTCTTGGACAGGGCTGGTTCAGTAGGTAATTTAGGCGGTCCGGGTTAGGGTTGGGCGCCCCACTGCGATTTGGCGGTTTACCCTTGCGTCGCTGGCCCTTGTCCTACGCGTTGGTATTAGCCACAAAGTCCATGTTACCATCCGCTTTACGCTTGCCTCCGCTACCATTGCCTGCCGAGTGATGCTGCTGACCTTTGGAGTTGTTGTTCCTCTTTCCCTTCCCTGCCTTGTCATCATCAGACTCGGGGTCCTTGGTACTATCAGAATCAGCATACTTTACCAAAGCAGACATGAGGGTCCCCATGCCAGTGCAATGGCGCTTCATCCATCCCAACTTCAGCTTTAGGGGGCCAAACCGGCAGTTGCCTTCTAGGGTTATGACTGCAGTGTCAGCGTTGATGCGGTCTGATGAATGCAACACTTGTGAGACCTGGCGCGCCCAATGAGTCGTCGATTCTCCTTCCTCCTGGACGCAAGCAGCTAAGTCCACTATCGACATAGGCTGCTTACATGTATCCTTGAAATTACTGATAAACCGGGCTCGTAATTGGTCCCATGAACTGATAGAATTGGCCGGTAAGCTTTTTAACCAAGTACGGGCCGTTCCTTCAAGCATCATGGTGAAGTATTTCACACATGCCGCATCATCCACATCGAGCATCTCCATGGCCATCTCATAGCTCTCCACCCATGTCTCTGGAGGTTGATTCGCCGTGTAATTTGGTACCTTGAGCGGGCCTTTGAAATCCTTGGGCAGGCGCACATTGCGTAAAGCGGGGACAAGGCAAGGTACTCCCAAAGAACTAGAAGTAACACCAGGCTCGACCCAGATAGTTGGACGAACCGGCGTAAGCTGCCGAGCCTGATACTGTGCGGCTAACTCGGCCTCCCTGCGCACTCGGGGCCGGTCTACCACTTCCTGAGCGTTATCAGCACCACCCGCCGGGTTGTTGCCGCGGGGTGCTCCACGTCGTTCATTACTTGACACTGCCGATTCATCCATATGCCTGCTATAGCTCCGGCTTGGACGAGGGGTCGAGTGGATCCGGTCGCGGCTGTACGAGTATGCTTCCTGTTGGACCAAAGCTGCCCTAAGAAGCTCCTTGACCCGTCGCGTCTCTACCGCCTGCGACGAGTCACCTTCAATTGGAATGGCCTCCAGCCGTGCAGCAGCGGCAACGAGATTGTCCATCGGGTTGGCGTAGTGACCCGGAGGTGTTGAAACAGCCTGAGGTATAACAGTGTTTTGACGAGGTAGATCCATCAGACGGGGCTGAACCGGCGTACCAGTCCCAGGAGCTTCCGCCCGGTTTACCTCCAGCGGATTACTAGTTCCTGCTCCTGGGGTGTTGAAAAGGTCTCTGGCCTCGAAAACCGAAGGCAAACGGGATCGGTACTTCCTCTTCATGACTTCATGCGACGCGTTCTGGTCCAACATGAGCCTGTAGGCTTGTGCTTCTAAAGCGGCCCGTTCTGCGGTCATCTTGGCATTCTCAGCTGCCAGGTCCGCCTTGGCCTGCGTGATCTGTTCCTTCACCTTTGCAATCTCCACATTGTGGACGTCCTGATCCGCCGGGTTAGCTTATGCCATAAGCACAGCCAATGCATCAAATAGATCTGATAGGACTTGAGTCGGCGGGCGTACAGAGCCTCCTGCCCCGGCAACCGTCGCCGCTACTGAACCGGAGGTTATTGGCGCAGCGGTCGAAGAATGAAGCGTTGCTTGTGTGCCGGCCATGAATATTCCAACTCGGTTGGGTAGATCAGAGGGGTTCGGAATACTGTCGCCATCGGAACAGCCCCCAATCCGGCCATCTTGTAGCTGATATAGAGATTCGGTTTCTCCGGCTGATGACTCATCACCGGAATAAACGACGGTCTCGCCGCGAGATTCCGATCCATCCTCATAACTTCCTCCGTGGATGACTCCCACGAAGGCACGCTTCACAGCTGGTTTAACCCGGGCGGATCACGCATGCTGAGCCATTTCGATGGGGTCGGTGCAGATGTCCGCCTCAGGGCCCGGTTGACCGATCTTGCCGATGAAAACGTGTATGCCACCAAAGGGGACCTGGTACCCGTACTCAACTGAGCCGGCCTTGGGGCCCCAGCCTGCATCATCGATGTAGAGCTTCCCGCGACGACTCTTAGTCATCCGGCCCATAGCGTAGCCCTCGAGTCCTTCAAAGTGGCCCTTCGAGAACTTGAAACCATCGTGCGATAGCCCCACGGTGGGCGCCAACTGTCATGGTTTTGTCACGGCAGATGTCCTCGTGAAAGGACTTAGTCGTGGAGCCATCGCAACGGGTTAGCTTGAAGGGGTTAAAGTGGACACAGGGACGCAAGAGAGTTTATACTAGTTCGGCCCCTTCGATGTAGGTAAAAGCCTACGTCTAGTTGTGATGGAATTGATGGGGTTTCGATGACTAGGGAGCAAACAAGCTTCGCCTAAGTCTCGAGTTGTTGTATGTCCTCCTGAACCGCCGCCGGGTCGTCCCCTTATATACACGGGTGACGCCCGTTGGTTCACAGAGTCCTAACACCGGTTCATATTCGTATCCGGGTTGGTCTCTCCTTATTCCTATCTTACAATACAAGTTTACATACAGATGCCGGTTTACGGCTACAAGTCTTAAACCGCCTACAGGCCTCGGGCCCTCATCTATCTTCTTGGGCTTTAACACTCTTGAGTTACTGATGAAGTTAACCCGACCCACATAGGCCGGTTTACGCCCAATAGTAATATTCCCAACAGAATCAGTAGCAGTTTCTGCTAGCTTTGTGGAGAATTATTGGGCGTCTTATGCCGCATATCACTCATTGCCTCCAAGAGATTTGAAAAATAAAGGAAAAGTTCCAATGGATGGATTAAGATGGGCACCTGATAATGTGGGAGCTAAGGCGGATTGGACTCCCCCACCAACTGGTTTTTTAAAGATTAATGTTGACGCAAGCTTTGTAGAGAGCATCAGAGAAGCAAGTGTCGGTGTGGTGGTTAGGAATGCGGCTGGGGAAGTCATTGTCTCTTCTTGGGACTTCATTGGATTGTGTCAAAGTGTGGATGAAGCAGAGCTAAGGGCATGCATTGCTGGTCTATACATAGGTATACCTCTCCACAATCCTATTATTTTAGAGACCGATTGTGCGTTTGTTGTGGCGACTCTTGCAACAGAGAACCTGTTGGGGAACATAGCAGAATTTTAAAATTTTCTACGCATCACCAAGATCAATCTATGGAGTCATCTAGCAATGAGGGAGAGAGGAGTGCATCTACATACCCTTGTAGATCGCGCGTGGAAGCGTTCAAGAGAACGGGGTTGATGGAGTCGTACTCGACGTGATCCAAATCACCGATGACCTAGTGCCGAACGGACGGCACCTCCGCGTTCAACACACATACGGTTGGGAAGACGTCTCCTCCAACTTGATCCAGCAAGGGGAAAGGAGAGGTTGATGAAGATCCAGCAGCATGAAGGCGAGGTGGTGGATGCAGCAGGATCCCGGCAGGGCTTCGCCAAGCGCAAGCGGGGAGGAGAGGTGTTACGGAGGGAGAGGGAGGTGCCAAGAGCAAGGGGTGCAGCTGCCCTCCCTCCCCCCTCTTTATATAGGGGCCTTGGTGGCGCCGGCCCTAGGAGATGGATCTCCAAGGGGGGCGGCGGCCAAGGGGTGGCTTCCCCCCCAAGCCAAGTGGGGGCGCCCCCACCCCTAGGGTTTCCCAACCCTAGGCGCAGGGGAGGCCAAGGGGGGCGCACCAGCCCTCTAGGGGCTGGTTCCCCTCCCAATTCAGCCCATGGGGCCCTCCGGGATAGGTGGCCCCACCTGGTAGACCCCCGGGACCCTTCTGGTGGTCCCGGTACAATACCGGCGACCCCCAAAACTTTCCCGATGGCCGAAACTGGACTTCCTATATATAAATCTTTACCTCCGGACCATTCCAGAACTCCTCGTGACATGCAGGATCTCATCTGGGACTCCGAACAACTTTCGGGTTACTGCATACTAATATCTCTACAACCCTAGCGTCACCGAACCTTAAGTGTGTAGACCCTACGGGTTCGGGAGACATGCAGACATGACCGAGACGCCTCTCCAGTCAATAACCAACAGCGGGATCTGGATACCCATGTTGGCTCCCACATGCTCCACGATGATCTCATCGGATGAACCATGATGTCGAGGATTCAATCAATCCGTATACAATTCCCTTTGTCAATCGGTACGTTACTTGCCCGAGACTCGATCGTCGGTATCCCAATACCTCGTTCAATCTCGTTACTAGCAAGTCACTTTACTCGTGCCGTAATGCATGATCCCGTGATCAACCACTTGGTCACATTGAGCTCATTATGATGGTGCATTACCGAGTGGGCCTAGAGATACCTCTCCGTCATACGGAGTGACAAATCCCAGTCTCGATTCGTGCCAACCCAACAGACACTTTCGGAGATACCTGTAGTGTACCTTTATAGTCACCCAGTTACGTTGTGACGTTTGGCACACCCAAGGCACTCCTACGGTATCCGGGAGTTGCACAATCTCATGGTCTAAGGAAATGATACTTGACATTCGAAAAAGCTACAGCAAACGAACTACACGATCTTTGAGCTATGCTTAGGATTGGGTCTTGTCCATCACATCATTCTCCTAATGATGTGATCCCGTTATCAATGACATCAAATGTCCATAGTCAGGAAACCATGACTATATTTTGATCAACGAGCTAGTCAACTAGAGGCCCACTCGGGACGTGTTGTGGTCTATGTATTCACACATGTATTACGATTTTCGGATAACACAATTATAGCATGAACAATAGACAATTATCATGAACAAAGAAATATAATAATAACCATTTTATTATTGCCTCTAGGGCATATTTCCAACAGTCTCCCACTTGCACTAGAGTCAATAGTCTAGTTACATTGTGATGAATCGAACACCCATGCAGTTCTGGTGTTGATCATGTTTTGCTCTAGGGAGAGGTTTAGTCAACGGATCTGCCACATTCAGGTCCGTATGTACTTTACAAATCTCTATGTCTCCATTTTGAACACTTTCACGAATGGAGTTGAAGCGACGCTTGATATGCCTGGTCTTCCTGTGAAACCTGGGCTCCTTGGCAAGGGCAATAGCTCCAGTGTTGTCACAGAAGAGAGTCATCGGGCCCGACGCATTGGGTATGACTCCTAGGTCGGTAATGAACTCCTTCACCCAGACTACTTCGTGTGCTGCCTCCGAGGCTGCCATGTACTCCGCTTCACATGTAGATCCCGCCACAATGCTTTGCTTGCAACTGCACCAGCTTACTGCCCCACCATTCAAAATATACACGTATCTGGTTTGTGACTTAGAGTCATCCAGATCTGTGTCGAAGCTAGCATCGACGTAACCCTTTATGACGAGCTCTTCGTCACCTCCATAAACGAGAAACATATCCTTAGTCCTTTTCAGGTACTTCAGGATATTCTTGACCGCTGTCTAGTGTTCCATGCCAGGATTACTTTGGTACCTTCCTACCAAACTTACGGCAAGGTTTACATCAGGTCTGGTACATAGCATAGCATACATGATAGACCCTATGGCCGAGGCATAGGGGACGACACTCATCTTTCCTCTATCTTCTGCCGTGGTCGGGCATTGAGCCGTGCTCAATCTCATACCTTGCAATACAGGCAAGAACCCCTTCTTTGACTGATCCATTTTGAACTTCTTCAATATCTTGTCAAGGTACGTACTCTATGAAAGACCAATGAGGCGTCTCGATCTATCTCTATAGATCTTGATGCCTAATATATAAGCAACTTCTCCAAGATCCTTCATTGAAAAACACTTATGCAAGTAGGCCTTTATTCTTTCCAAGAATTCTATATCATTTCCCATCAACAGTATGTCATCCACATACAATATGAGAAATGCTACAGAGCTCCCACTCACTTTCTTGTAAATGCAGGCTTCTCCATAATTCTCCGTAAACCCAAACGCTTTGATCATCTCATCAAAACGAATGTTCCAACTCCGAGATGCTTGCACCAGCCCATAAATCGAGCGTTGGAGCTTGCACACCTTGTCAGTATTCTTAGGATCGACAAAACCTTCCGGCTGCATCATATACAATTCTTCCTTAAGGAAACCATTAAGGAATGCCGTTTTGATGTCCATTTGCCATATCTCATAATCATAGAATGCGGCAATTGCTAACATGATTCGGACGGACTTCAGCTTCGCTACGGGTGAGAAAGTCTCATCGTAGTCAACCCCTTGAACTTGTTGATAACCCTTAGCGACAAGCCGAGCTTTATAGATGGTTATGTTACCATCCGCGTCTGTCTTCTTCTTAAAGATCCATTTATTTTCTATGGCTCGCCGATCATCGTGCAAGTCAGTCAAAGTCCATACTTCGTTTTCATACATGGATCCTATCTCGGATTTCATGGCTTCCAGCCATTTGTCGGAATCCGGGCCCGCCATCGCTTCTTCATAGTTCGAAGGTTCACCGTTGTCTAACAACATGATTTACAAGACAGGGTTGCCGTACCACTCTGGTGCGGAACGTGTCCTTGTGGACCTACGAAGTTCAGTAGCAACTTGATCTGAAGTTTCATGATCATCATCATCAACTACCTCTCTAGTCGGTGCAGGCACCTCAGGAACATTTTCTTGAGCTGCGCCACTAACCGGTTCAAGAGGTAATACTTCATCAAGTTCTACTTTCCTCCCACTTATTTCTTTCGAGAGAAACTCTTTCTCTAGAAAGGACCCATTCTTGGCAACAAAGATCTTGCCTTAGGATCTGAGGTAGAAGGTATACCCAATAGTTTCTTTAGGGTATCCTATGAAGACACATTTTTCCGATTTGGGTTCGAGCTTTTCAGGTTGAAGTTTCTTGACATAAGCATCGCATCCCCAAACTTTTAGAAACGACAGCTTAGATTTCTTCCCAAACCATAATTCATACGGTGTCATCTCAACGGATTTCGACGGAGCCCTATTTAAAGTGAATGCGGCAGTCTCTAAAGCATAGCCCCAAAATGACAGCGGTAAATCGGTAAGAGACATCATAGATCGCACCATATCCAATAGAGTGCGATTACGACGTTCGGACACACCATTACGCTGAGGTGTTCCAGGCGGCGTGAGTTGTGAAACTATTCCACATTTCCTTAAGTGTGTGCCAAATTTGTGACTCAAGTATTCTCTCCCATGATCTGATCGCAAGAACTTGATTTTCCTGTCACGTTGATTCTCAACCTCACTCTGAAATTCCTTGAACTTTTCAAAGGTCTCAGACTTGTGTTTCATTAAGTAGACATACCCATATCTACTCAAGTCATCAGTGAGGGTGAGAACATAACGATAGCCACCACGAGCCTCAACACTCATTAGACCGCACACATCAGTATGTATGATTTCCAATAAGTTGGTTGCTCGCTCCATTGTTCCTGAGAACGGAGTCTTGGTCATTTTACCCATGAGGCATGGTTTGCACGTGTCAAATGATCCGTAATCAAGAGACTCTAAAAGTCCATCTGCATGGAGCTTCTTCATGTGTTTGACACCTATGTGACCAAGGCGGCAGTGCCACAAGTATGTGGGACTATCATTATCAACCTTACATCTTTTGGTATTCACACTATGAATATGTGTAATATTACGCTCGAGATTCATTAAGAATAAACCATTCACCAATGGAGCATGACCATAAAACATATCTCTCATATAAATAGAACAACCATTATTCTCGGATTTAAATGAGTAGCCATCTCGAATTAAACGAGATCCTGATACAATGTTCATGCTCAAAGCTGGCACTAAATAACAATTATTGAGGTTTAAAACTAATACCGTAGGTAAATGTAGAGGCAGCGTGCCAACGGCGATCACATCGACCTTGGAACCATTCCCGACGCGCATCGTCACCTCGTCCTTCGCCAGTCTCCGTTTATTCCGCACCTCCTGCTTTGAGTTACAAATGTGAGCAACCGCACCAGTATCAAATACCCAGGAGCTACTACGAGTGCTGGTAAGGTACACATCAATTACATGTATATCACATATACCTTTAGTGTTGCCGGCCTTCTTGTCCGCTAAGTATTTGGGGCAGTTCCGCTTCTAGTGACCATTTCCCTTGCAATAAAAACACTTAGTCTCAGGCTTGGGTCCATTCTTTGGCTTCTTCCCGGCAGCTTGCTTACCGGGCGCGGCAACTCCCTTGTCGTCCTTCTTGAAGTTCTTTTTACCCTTGCCTTTCTTGAACTTAGTGGTTTTATTCACCATCAACACTTGATGTTCCTTTTTTATTTCCACCTCCGCTGATTTCAGCATTGAATATACCTCAGGAATGGTCTTTTCCATCCCCTGCATATTGAAGTTCATCACAAAGCTCTTGTAGCTCGGTGGAAGCGACTGAAGGATTCTGTCAATGACCACGTCATCCGGGAGATTAACTCCCAGCTGAGTCAAGCGGTTATGCAACCCAGACATTTTGAGTATGTGCTCACTGACAGAACTATTTTCCTCCATCTTACAGCTGAAGAACTTGTCGGAGATGAGCTTGAAAAACCATTTTCAGCTCTTCGAACATCTCATATGCTCCATGTCTCTCAAAACGCTTTTGGAGCCCTGGTTCTAAGCTGTAAAGCATGCCGCACTGAACGAGGGAGTAATCATCAGAACGTGGCTGCCAAGCGTTCATAACGTCTTGGTTCTCTGGGACAGGTGCATCACCTAGCGGTGCTTCTAGGACAGATCTTTCTTGGCAGCTATGAGGATGATCCTCAGGTTCCGGACCCAGTCCGTATAGTTGCTGCCATCGTCTTTCAGCTTGGTTTTCTCTAGGAACGCGTTGAAGTTGAGGACAATGTGGGCCATTTGATCTACAAGACATATTGTAAAGATTTTAGACTAAGTTCATGATAATTAAGTTCATCTAATAAAATTATTCAATGAACTCCCACTCATATAGACATCCCTCCAGTCATCTAAGTGAAACATGATCCGAGTTAACTAGGCCGTGTCCGATCATCACGTGAGACGGACTAGTCAACATCGGTGAACATCTTCATGTTGATCGTATCTTCTATACGACTCATGCTCGACCTTTCGGCCTTCCGTGTTCCGAGGCCATGTCTGTACATGCTAGGCTCGTCAAGTCAACCTAAGTGTATTGCGTGTGTAGATCTGGCTTACACCCGTTGTATTCAAACATTAGAATCTATCACACCCGATCGTCACGTGGTGCTTCGAAACAACGAACCTTCGCAAAGGTGCACAGTTAGGGGGAACACTTTCTTGAAATTATTACGAGGGATCATCTTATTTAAGCTACCGTCGTTCTAAGCAAATAAGATGTAAAACATGATAAACATCACATGCAATCAAATAGTGACATGATATGGCCAATATCATTTGCTCCTTTTGATCTCCATCTTCGGGGCTCCATGATCATCGTTGTCACCGGCATGACACCATGATCTCCATCATCGTGTCTTCTTGAAGTTGTCTCGTCATCTATTACTTCTACTACTATGGCTAACGGTTTAGCAATAAAGTAAAGTAATTACATGACGTTATATGTTGACACGCAGGTCACAAATAAATTAAGACAACTCCTATGGCTCCTGCCGGTTTTCATACTCATCGACATGCAAGTCGTGATTCCCATTACAAGAACATGATCATCTCATACATCACATATATCATTCATCACATCCTTTGGCCATATCACATCACAAAACACTTGCTGCAAAAATAAGTTAGACGTCCTCTAATTGTTGTTGCAAGTTTTTACATGGCTGCTATAGGACTCTAGCAAGAACGTTTCTTTCCTACGCCAAAACCACAACGTGATATGTCAATTTCTATTTACCCTTCATAAGGACCCTTTTCATCGAATCCGATCCGACTAAAGTGGGAGAGACAGACACCTGCCAGCCACCTTATGCAACTAGTGCATGTCAATCGGTGGAACCAGTCTCACGTAAGCGTATGTGTAAGGTCGGTCCAGGACGCTTCATCCCATGATGCCGCCGAATCAAGATAAGACTAGTAACGGCAAGCAAATTGACAATATCCACGCCCACAACTGCTTTGTGTTCTACTCGTGCATAGAAACTACGCATAGACCTAGCTCATGATGCCACTGTTGGGGAATGTAGCAGAATTTTAAAATTTTCTACGCATCACCAAGATCAATCTATGGAGTCATCTAGCAACGAGGGAGAGAGGAGTGCATCTACATACCCTTGTAGATCGCGCGCGGAAGCGTTCAAGAGAACGGGGTTGATGGAGTCGTACTCGACGTGATCCAAATCACCGATGACCTAGTGCCAAACGGACGGCACCTCCGCGTTCAACACACGTACGGTTGGGAAGACGTCTCCTTCAACTTGATCCAGCAAGGAGAAAGGAGAGGTTTATGAAGATCCAGCAGCACGACGGCGTGGTGGTGGATGCAGCAGGATCCCGGCAGGGCTTCGCCAAGCGCAAGCGGGGAGGAGAGGTGTTACGGAGGGAGAGGGAGGCGCCAAGAGCAAGGGGTGCGGCTTCCCTCCCTCCCCCCCCCTCTTTATATAGGGGCCTTGGGGGCGCCGGCCCTAGGAGATGGATCTCCAAGGGGGGCGGGGGCCAAGGGGTGGCTCCCCCCCCCCACCAAGCCAAGTGGGGGGCGCCCCCACTGATGGGGTCATGTACCTAGGGTAGGGTCATGGACCTGATCTAAGTACCTTGCCCAAGGACACCCTTAGAAGAGGTCGCCTTCCAGTCGACCAATGAGGGACTCACTCGACTGACTTGAAGGACTCGACCATGAAGACTCACTCGACCATCAGAAGGTCAAGAGGCACTCTGCACTGCAACGGCCTATAATTAAGTAGACTTTATGATAGTAAAGACACTTTATGTGGGGCGTTACCAGTAACGCCCCGGACTTAACTCACCTTAAACCCTCTCCTACGTGGGCTGACTGGGGTCCTGGCGCACTCTATATAAGCCACCCCCCTCCACAGGTAGAGGGGTTCGGCACCTTGTAACTCATATACTGATAATCCACTCGACCGCCTCCGGGCTCCGAGACGTAGGGCTATTACTTCTTCCGAGAAGAGCCTGAACTCGTACATCCCTTGTGTTTACAACCTCTCCATAGCTAGGACCTTGCCTCTCCATACCTACCCCCCACTCTACTGTCAGGCTTAGAACCACGACAGTTGGCGCCCACCGTGGGGCAGGTGTTTTAGCGATTTTGTGGAGAAGTTGCGATTCTTCCGAGTACTTTCATCATGGTGGCTGCTGGAGTTTTGGTCGAGGGTCGAGAGATCCGTCTCGGCACTCTCACCTTCATCGCCGACGACTCCGCCTGGCTCCAGGAGGCTCCACTCGACGTTGATGCGCTCCCCGTCCGCGGTGCGACGCATTTTCGCGCATATGTCCGCGGCGTTCTGCTGCGGTAACCGTCGACCCCGTATCGGTCGACTCCTCCATCGTCCACCCTCCCGGTCTCCCGCCAGCGCAAGCGCTCGGGCCGGTCGAGGCTTCAGCGATGGGTGAGGCATGCGGTGGCTCGCCAGTCGGCCACCACCCAAGTTGCGGCTATCGAGCCCGACGAATCTCTCTACGGCTTGTTCGATCTGTCGACTGGCTCCGTAGAGACTGCATCCGAGTGCGATAGCAGTGATCCAGCGGCAGAAATCCTGATGGTCGACGGGCCCCGCAGTCCCCCTGGCTTCGCCCGTGATGGTGGGGCAGGCGACGGAGGCGACCCCGCATGAGGCCACGAAGAGTACCAGCCCGAGCCACTCGACTCTCTGCAAAGAGAGGAACTTCGCCGCAGGAACGTGGATGCCCTGCGTACTCCCATCGCAGGAGAAACCCCCGAGGCTCGTGCCTTGGAGGAGGCACGTCTGGCCAATTTGGCCGAACGCACTCGACTGGAGAATCTTCAGCGGGCACTCGACGAGCGCACGCGGCAACGAGTTCCCGACACCAGTCGACGTCAACTCTTCCCGCCGACTCAGGTATATCGAACCCCAATCCAGAATTTAGCAGTTGCGACCCGTATAGCAGAGTCCATCCAGCCTTCTCAGTCGGAAGCTGGCAGAGGCTTGATGCAGATCAGGGATCTGCTTCGGGCAGCAGGAGACCATAATTCAGCTATGTCGCAGTCGCGTAACCGAATTCACAGTCGATCCGTCGCTGCGGATACGGTTCAGTCGGTTCACAGCCCCAGATCGCCTCCGCGGCGTGAGGGGCACGAGAATTGGCGAGGCCAATATGGTGATCGACTCGACCGAGATGATAGGCGTCGAGTGCCCAATTCCCCTCCGAGGGGTGGGTCTTACGCTCCTCGGCAGCAAGATGACAGGCGTCAGTTCAGTACAGGGCGAAGGATTCCAGTCGACCCCAGAGAACCAGGCTTCAACGCGCGATCCATTATCGTGCAAGGTTTGGTCGACCGGAACAGAGCCCATCGAGGCGGACTCGACAGAGATGCACCCACAAGCAGTCGAGTGCATGTTTATGGTCCTGAATGTTTCAGCAGAGCTATCAGAGCCGCAGTTATCCCTCCCAATTTCAGGTTGGCAACAGGAGTCAGCAAGTTCACTGGTGAGTCTAAGCCTGAAACTTGGCTTGAGGACTACCGAGTGGCAGTTCAGATTGGTGGTGGGAACGACGAGGTGGCCATGAAGCATTTGCCCCTCATGCTGGAAGGTTCTGCCAGGGCATGGTTGACTCAATTACCTCCTAGTAGCATTTACACTTGGGAAGATCTGTCCCGAGTGTTCGTCAGAACGTTTGAAGGAACTTGCAAGCGACCAGCTGGACTGACAGAGTTGCAAGTCTGCGTGCAGAGGACCAATGAGACTCTCAGAGAGTATATTCAGAGATGGATCACTTTGCACCACACTGTGGAGAATGTGTCTGATCATCAGGCAGTCTGCGCCTTCAAAGATGGCGTCAAGAACAGAGAACTGAGTTTGAAGTTTGGTCGAACCGGTGACATGACCTTGAGTCGGATGATGGAGATTGCTACCAAGTACACCAACGTCGAAGAAGAAGACCGACTCCGAAGCGGCAAGCACAAGCCGAGTCAGTCGGAAAAAGGAAACACCAGTCGGAAACAGAAGCGGAAGGCTGAACCGGCAGCTCCTGGAGAGGCTCTGGCCGTGACTCAGGGAAAGTTTAAGGGGAAACCAAAAGGATCCTGGAACCCTAAGAAGGTAAAGGATAAAGAAGGGAACGACGTAATGGATATGCCATGTCACATCCACACGAAGAAAGACGAAGAGGGGAATATCATCTACCCGAAGCACACCACTCGCCAATGTCGACTCCTGATCCAGCAGTTTCAGGGAAAACAGTCTAAGGACAAGGAGAAGGAGTCAGACAAGGCCGAAGACAAGGAGGACAGTGAGGAAGGATATCCGCATATCAACTCCACTCTGATGATCTTTGCAGATGTGGAAAGCAGGAGTCGACTGAAAGTCATTAACCGAGAGGTGAACATGGTTGCCCCAGCAAAAGCAAATTATCTGAAATGGTCCCAAATACCCATCACATTCGACCAATCTGATCACCCGACTCATATTGCCACCCCTGGGAGGCAAGCTTTGGTGGTCGATCCAGTTGTCGAAGGCACTCGACTGACAAAAGTGCTGATGGACGGTGGAAGCGGGCTGAATTTGTTGTATGCAGACACACTGAAAGGAATGGGCATTCCGATGTCCCGACTGAGCACTAGTAACATGAGCTTTCATGGAGTTATACCAGGGAAGAAAGCCGAGTCACTCGGCCAAATAGCTTTGGACGTGGTGTTTGGTGATTCGAAACATTTTCGCAAAGAAAAGTTGACGTTTGAGGTCGTGGATTTTCAGAGTGCATATCATGCCATTTTGGGGAGACCAGCTTACGCACGGTTCATGGCTCGACCATGTTACGTGTACCTCAAATTGAAGATGCCCGGCCCCAAAGGAGTGATCACTGTCACCGGTGATCGGAAAAAGGCAGAAGAGTGTTTTCAGAAGGGCTCAAAGATTGCCGATTCCCAGGTGACAGCGGTCGAGTTCGAGGAATACAAGCAAAATGCAGATCCGAGTGACTTGCTGCGATCCAAGAAACCCGCCACAGAGTCTGCATTTCAGTCGTCCGGTGAGACGAAGCCTGTTCACATTCACCCGACCGACCCCGATGCAGCTCTGACCCGCATCTCCACAACACTCGACCCAAAATAGGAAGAAGCGCTCATCCAGTTCCTCCGTGAGAACTGGGACATTTTTGCATGGAAGCCCGCTGACATGCCAGGTGTTCCCAGGGGACTGGCTGAGCATCGCCTAAGAGTCGACTCATCTGCAAAACCAGTCAAAGAGCATCTTCGGCGGTCCGCCGTCCAGAAGAGAAAAGCCATTGGTGAGGAAGTGGCTCGACTGTTGGCGGCAGGATTTATCCGAGAGATATACCACTCCGAGTGGCTCGCTAATGTCGTCATGGTTCCTAAGAAGGACAAGTCGCTCAGAATGTGCATTGATTTCAAGCACATCAACCGGGCCTGCCCGAAAGATCATTTTCCTCTCCCTCGCATAGATCAAATTGTTGACTCGACCGCGGGATGCGAGAGACTGTCTTTTCTAGATGCCTACTCCGGGTACCACCAGATCCGTCTGTACGGACCCGACGAGGTAAAAACAGCTTTCATCACTCCATTCGGGTGCTTCTGCTATATCACCATGCCATTCGGCCTCAAGAATGCCGGAGCCACATTTATGCGAATGATTCAGAAGTGTCTACTCACTCAAATCAGTCGGAATGTGGAAGCATATATGGATGATATCGTTGTCAAGTCACGAAAAGGTTCCGACCTGCTCGCTGATCTCGCCGAAACATTTGCCAACCTCAGAAGGTATGATATCAAGCTCAATCCATCAAAGTGCACATTTGGAGTTCCTGGTGGCAAGTTACTCGGTTTTCTCGTTTCCGAATGGGGAATCGATGCTAATCCAGAGAAGATTGGCACTATTCTCCGAATGAAACGCCCTGTGCGAGTGCACGATGTCTAGAGGCTTACTGGATGCTTGGCCGCATTAAGTCGATTCATCTCACGACTCGGTGAAAAGGCATTGCCTCTTTATCGACTGATGAAGAAGGCAGACAAGTTCGAGTGGACTCCAGAAGCTGATGCGGCGTTTGCCGAGCTAAAAGCTCTGCTCTCCACCCAGCCAGTGCTTGCTGCTCCAATCAGCAAAGAGCCTCTGTTGCTCTATATCGCAGCCACAGGACAAGTCGTCAGTACTGTGCTTACGGTCGAGCGGGAAGAAGAAGGAAAAGCTCTCAAAGTTCAGCGCCCAGTGTATTATTTATCTGAAGTCTTGACTCCATCCAAGCAGAGATATCCTCATTATCAGAAGCTTGTGTACGGAATATACATGACCACAAAGAAGGTTGCTCATTATTTCTCTGATCATTCCATCACAGTCGTCAGCGACGCTCCACTATCAGAGATTTTGCACAACAGAGATGCAACTGGTCGAGTGGCCAAATGGGCGATTGAACTTCTTCCCCTTGATATCAAGTTTGAGGCAAAGAAAGCCATTAAGTCCCAGGCAATAGCAGATTTCCTCGCCGAGTGGATCGAACAGCAGCAGCCGACTGAAGTTCACTCGGAGCATTGGACCATGTTCTTTGATGGCTCTAAGATGTTGAATGGTTCCGGTGCTGGGGTCGTCCTGGTTTCCCCCAGAGGAGATAAGCTCAGATATGTGCTCCAGATTCACTTTGATTCCTCCAACAATGAGGCAGAATATGAGGCCCTCTTATATGGGTTACGCATGGCCATTTCACTCGGCGTCCGTCGCCTGATGGTCTATGGCGACTCGGATTTAGTGGTCAACCAGGTGATGAAGGAGTGGGACGTGAGAAGCCCAGCCATGACTGGATACTGCAGTGCAGTGAGGAAGCTGGAAAAGAAGTTTGAGGGGTTGGAGCTCCATCATATACCCCGACTGAAAAATCAAGCAGCTGATGATCTAGCAAAGATAGGTTCCAAGAGAGAAGCCATTCCGAGTGGTGTGTTCTTGGAGCATATACACACTCCGTCAGTCAAAGAAGATCCTTTCACCGAAGAAACTCCACAGCCCAAGAGTGCCACAGATCCGACTGAGGTTGAAGTCCCAGCGGTGGTCGACTTGATCATGGAGGTCTTGGTGGTCGTTTCCGACTGGACAGTTCCATATATCGCGTATATCCTGAGAAAAGAGCTTCCGGAGGATGAGGAAGAGGCTCGACAGATCGTCCGTCGATCTAAGGCCTTTACCGTAATCAAAGGACAATTATACAGAGAAAGCGCGACTGGAGTTGGTCAGAAGTGCATAACACCAGAAGAAGGTCGACTCATCCTCAATGATATCCACTCGGGAACCTGTGGTCATCATGCGTCCTCTCGGACCATCGTGGCCAAAGCATACCGAGCCGGATTTTACTGGCCAAAGGCGAATGAGATGGCAAAAGAGATAGTGGATAAGTGCGAGGGATGTCAGTTCTACTCGAATATGTCGCACAAGCCTGCATCGGCTCTGAAGACCATCCCACTCGTCTGGCCTTTCGCAGTATGGGGGTTGGACATGGTCGGTCCTTTGAGAACAGGACGAAGCGGCTTCACGCATGTACTGGTGGCAGTCGACAAGTTCACCAAGTGGATCGAGGCTAAACCAATCAAGAACCTTGACACCGGTACTGCTGTTAGCTTCATCAGGGAACTAATATTCAGATATGGAGTCCCGCACAGCATCATTACGGATAATGGGTCGAACTTTGACTCGGAGGAATTCAGAGATTTCTGTAACTCCCAAGGCACACGGGTCGACTACGCTTCAGTCGCCCATCCGCAGTCGAATGGACAAGCAGAGCGAGCTAATGGCCTGATTCTCAAGGGATTGAAACCCCGACTGATGCGTGATCTCAAGCACGCAGCTGGAGCTTGGGTCGACGAACTTCCCTCAATGCTTTGGGGGCTGCGGACCACACCTAATCGGTCGACCGGAAGAACTCCATTCTTCTTGGTCTACGGAGCTGAAGCAGTCTTGCCGAGTGATCTTCTCCACAATGCTCCTCGAGTTGAAATCTACAACGAAGCAGAGGCTGAACAAGCGCGGCAGGACGCAGTCGACCTTTTAGAGGAAGAAAGGGAGATGGCTCTGATCCGGTCGACCATCTACCAACAAGATTTGCGTCGTTTCCACGCCAGAAATGTGAGAGGTCGAGCCTTCCAGGAAGGAGATTTAGTTCTCCGAGTGGATCAGCACAAACCACACAAGCTTTCTCCTTCTTGGGAAGGTCCCTTCATCGTCACCAAGGTTCTCCACAATGGGGCGTACCGTCTTTACAACGTCGAGCATAATATCAACGAGCCCCGAGCTTGGAACGCGGAACTACTCCGCCCATTTTATACTTAAGTTTTATCACTCGGATGAGTTGCAATAAAGTACTTCTATAGTTCATGGACCTCAAAATAACAGTGTCATAGTTCCTCCATAATTTTTGTCACTTTTTATTTTTGTCCAATAAAATTCCCCCTCAGTGGGTGACTTAGCCGCGAATCCGTTTCGCCTAAGTTTGTAAAAATCCTACCGAGTGGTGAGCCAGACTCCCACTCGGAGGCTTAGCTGCGAATCCGTTTCGCCTAAGTTTGTAAAAATCCTACCGAGTGGTAAGCCAGACTTCCACTCGGGGGCTTAGCTGCAGCCCTGTGCTCGCCTAAGTTGTAAAAAATCCTACCGAGTGAAGAGCAAGCCTCTCACTCGGGGGCTTAGCTGCAGTCCAAGCACTCGCCTAAGTTATAAAAATCCTACCGAGTGAAGAGCAAGCCTCTCACTCGGGGGCTTAGCTGCAGTCCAAGGACTCGCCTAAGTTTGTAAAAATCCTACCGAGTGAAGAGCAAGCCTCTCACTCGGGGGCTTAGCTGCAGTCCAAGCACTCGCCTAAGTTATAAAAATCCTACCGAGTGAAGAGCAAGC